>NC_139469.1:45340000-45450375 GCF_057233095.1 Heloderma suspectum | reverse complement strand
CTAACCCTAACCCTAACCCTAACCCTAACCCTAACCCTAACCCTAACCCTAACCCTAACCCTAACCCTAACCCTAACCCTAACCCTAACCCTAACCCTAACCCTAACCCTAACCCTAACCCTAACCCTAACCCTAACCCTAACCCTAACCCTAACCCTAACCCTAACCCTAACCCTAACCCTAACCCTAACCCTAACCCTAACCCTAACCCTAACCCTAACCCTAACCCTAACCCTAACCCTAACCCTAACCCTAACCCTAACCCTAACCCTAACCCTAACCCTAACCCTAACCCTAACCCTAACCCTAACCCTAACCCTAACCCTAACCCTAACCCTAACCCTAACCCTAACCCTAACCCTAACCCTAACCCTAACCCTAACCCTAACCCTAACCCTAACCCTAACCCTAACCCTAACCCTAACCCTAACCCTAACCCTAACCCTAACCCTAACCCTAACCCTAACCCTAACCCTAACCCTAACCCTAACCCTAACCCTAACCCTAACCCTAACCCTAACCCTAACCCTAACCCTAACCCTAACCCTAACCCTAACCCTAACCCTAACCCTAACCCTAACCCTAACCCTAACCCTAACCCTAACCCTAACCCTAACCCTAACCCTAACCCTAACCCTAACCCTAACCCTAACCCTAACCCTAACCCTAACCCTAACCCTAACCCTAACCCTAACCCTAACCCTAACCCTAACCCTAACCCTAACCCTAACCCTAACCCTAACCCTAACCCTAACCCTAACCCTAACCCTAACCCTAACCCTAACCCTAACCCTAACCCTAACCCTAACCCTAACCCTAACCCTAACCCTAACCCTAACCCTAACCCTAACCCTAACCCTAACCCTAACCCTAACCCTAACCCTAACCCTAACCCTAACCCTAACCCTAACCCTAACCCTAACCCTAACCCTAACCCTAACCCTAACCCTAACCCTAACCCTAACCCTAACCCTAACCCTAACCCTAACCCTAACCCTAACCCTAACCCTAACCCTAACCCTAACCCTAACCCTAACCCTAACCCTAACCCTAACCCTAACCCTAACCCTAACCCTAACCCTAACCCTAACCCTAACCCTAACCCTAACCCTAACCCTAACCCTAACCCTAACCCTAACCCTAACCCTAACCCTAACCCTAACCCTAACCCTAACCCTAACCCTAACCCTAACCCTAACCCTAACCCTAACCCTAACCCTAACCCTAACCCTAACCCTAACCCTAACCCTAACCCTAACCCTAACCCTAACCCTAACCCTAACCCTAACCCTAACCCTAACCCTAACCCTAACCCTAACCCTAACCCTAACCCTAACCCTAACCCTAACCCTAACCCTAACCCTAACCCTAACCCTAACCCTAACCCTAACCCTAACCCTAACCCTAACCCTAACCCTAACCCTAACCCTAACCCTAACCCTAACCCTAACCCTAACCCTAACCCTAACCCTAACCCTAACCCTAACCCTAACCCTAACCCTAACCCTAACCCTAACCCTAACCCTAACCCTAACCCTAACCCTAACCCTAACCCTAACCCTAACCCTAACCCTAACCCTAACCCTAACCCTAACCCTAACCCTAACCCTAACCCTAACCCTAACCCTAACCCTAACCCTAACCCTAACCCTAACCCTAACCCTAACCCTAACCCTAACCCTAACCCTAACCCTAACCCTAACCCTAACCCTAACCCTAACCCTAACCCTAACCCTAACCCTAACCCTAACCCTAACCCTAACCCTAACCCTAACCCTAACCCTAACCCTAACCCTAACCCTAACCCTAACCCTAACCCTAACCCTAACCCTAACCCTAACCCTAACCCTAACCCTAACCCTAACCCTAACCCTAACCCTAACCCTAACCCTAACCCTAACCCTAACCCTAACCCTAACCCTAACCCTAACCCTAACCCTAACCCTAACCCTAACCCTAACCCTAACCCTAACCCTAACCCTAACCCTAACCCTAACCCTAACCCTAACCCTAACCCTAACCCTAACCCTAACCCTAACCCTAACCCTAACCCTAACCCTAACCCTAACCCTAACCCTAACCCTAACCCTAACCCTAACCCTAACCCTAACCCTAACCCTAACCCTAACCCTAACCCTAACCCTAACCCTAACCCTAACCCTAACCCTAACCCTAACCCTAACCCTAACCCTAACCCTAACCCTAACCCTAACCCTAACCCTAACCCTAACCCTAACCCTAACCCTAACCCTAACCCTAACCCTAACCCTAACCCTAACCCTAACCCTAACCCTAACCCTAACCCTAACCCTAACCCTAACCCTAACCCTAACCCTAACCCTAACCCTAACCCTAACCCTAACCCTAACCCTAACCCTAACCCTAACCCTAACCCTAACCCTAACCCTAACCCTAACCCTAACCCTAACCCTAACCCTAACCCTAACCCTAACCCTAACCCTAACCCTAACCCTAACCCTAACCCTAACCCTAACCCTAACCCTAACCCTAACCCTAACCCTAACCCTAACCCTAACCCTAACCCTAACCCTAACCCTAACCCTAACCCTAACCCTAACCCTAACCCTAACCCTAACCCTAACCCTAACCCTAACCCTAACCCTAACCCTAACCCTAACCCTAACCCTAACCCTAACCCTAACCCTAACCCTAACCCTAACCCTAACCCTAACCCTAACCCTAACCCTAACCCTAACCCTAACCCTAACCCTAACCCTAACCCTAACCCTAACCCTAACCCTAACCCTAACCCTAACCCTAACCCTAACCCTAACCCTAACCCTAACCCTAACCCTAACCCTAACCCTAACCCTAACCCTAACCCTAACCCTAACCCTAACCCTAACCCTAACCCTAACCCTAACCCTAACCCTAACCCTAACCCTAACCCTAACCCTAACCCTAACCCTAACCCTAACCCTAACCCTAACCCTAACCCTAACCCTAACCCTAACCCTAACCCTAACCCTAACCCTAACCCTAACCCTAACCCTAACCCTAACCCTAACCCTAACCCTAACCCTAACCCTAACCCTAACCCTAACCCTAACCCTAACCCTAACCCTAACCCTAACCCTAACCCTAACCCTAACCCTAACCCTAACCCTAACCCTAACCCTAACCCTAACCCTAACCCTAACCCTAACCCTAACCCTAACCCTAACCCTAACCCTAACCCTAACCCTAACCCTAACCCTAACCCTAACCCTAACCCTAACCCTAACCCTAACCCTAACCCTAACCCTAACCCTAACCCTAACCCTAACCCTAACCCTAACCCTAACCCTAACCCTAACCCTAACCCTAACCCTAACCCTAACCCTAACCCTAACCCTAACCCTAACCCTAACCCTAACCCTAACCCTAACCCTAACCCTAACCCTAACCCTAACCCTAACCCTAACCCTAACCCTAACCCTAACCCTAACCCTAACCCTAACCCTAACCCTAACCCTAACCCTAACCCTAACCCTAACCCTAACCCTAACCCTAACCCTAACCCTAACCCTAACCCTAACCCTAACCCTAACCCTAACCCTAACCCTAACCCTAACCCTAACCCTAACCCTAACCCTAACCCTAACCCTAACCCTAACCCTAACCCTAACCCTAACCCTAACCCTAACCCTAACCCTAACCCTAACCCTAACCCTAACCCTAACCCTAACCCTAACCCTAACCCTAACCCTAACCCTAACCCTAACCCTAACCCTAACCCTAACCCTAACCCTAACCCTAACCCTAACCCTAACCCTAACCCTAACCCTAACCCTAACCCTAACCCTAACCCTAACCCTAACCCTAACCCTAACCCTAACCCTAACCCTAACCCTAACCCTAACCCTAACCCTAACCCTAACCCTAACCCTAACCCTAACCCTAACCCTAACCCTAACCCTAACCCTAACCCTAACCCTAACCCTAACCCTAACCCTAACCCTAACCCTAACCCTAACCCTAACCCTAACCCTAACCCTAACCCTAACCCTAACCCTAACCCTAACCCTAACCCTAACCCTAACCCTAACCCTAACCCTAACCCTAACCCTAACCCTAACCCTAACCCTAACCCTAACCCTAACCCTAACCCTAACCCTAACCCTAACCCTAACCCTAACCCTAACCCTAACCCTAACCCTAACCCTAACCCTAACCCTAACCCTAACCCTAACCCTAACCCTAACCCTAACCCTAACCCTAACCCTAACCCTAACCCTAACCCTAACCCTAACCCTAACCCTAACCCTAACCCTAACCCTAACCCTAACCCTAACCCTAACCCTAACCCTAACCCTAACCCTAACCCTAACCCTAACCCTAACCCTAACCCTAACCCTAACCCTAACCCTAACCCTAACCCTAACCCTAACCCTAACCCTAACCCTAACCCTAACCCTAACCCTAACCCTAACCCTAACCCTAACCCTAACCCTAACCCTAACCCTAACCCTAACCCTAACCCTAACCCTAACCCTAACCCTAACCCTAACCCTAACCCTAACCCTAACCCTAACCCTAACCCTAACCCTAACCCTAACCCTAACCCTAACCCTAACCCTAACCCTAACCCTAACCCTAACCCTAACCCTAACCCTAACCCTAACCCTAACCCTAACCCTAACCCTAACCCTAACCCTAACCCTAACCCTAACCCTAACCCTAACCCTAACCCTAACCCTAACCCTAACCCTAACCCTAACCCTAACCCTAACCCTAACCCTAACCCTAACCCTAACCCTAACCCTAACCCTAACCCTAACCCTAACCCTAACCCTAACCCTAACCCTAACCCTAACCCTAACCCTAACCCTAACCCTAACCCTAACCCTAACCCTAACCCTAACCCTAACCCTAACCCTAACCCTAACCCTAACCCTAACCCTAACCCTAACCCTAACCCTAACCCTAACCCTAACCCTAACCCTAACCCTAACCCTAACCCTAACCCTAACCCTAACCCTAACCCTAACCCTAACCCTAACCCTAACCCTAACCCTAACCCTAACCCTAACCCTAACCCTAACCCTAACCCTAACCCTAACCCTAACCCTAACCCTAACCCTAACCCTAACCCTAACCCTAACCCTAACCCTAACCCTAACCCTAACCCTAACCCTAACCCTAACCCTAACCCTAACCCTAACCCTAACCCTAACCCTAACCCTAACCCTAACCCTAACCCTAACCCTAACCCTAACCCTAACCCTAACCCTAACCCTAACCCTAACCCTAACCCTAACCCTAACCCTAACCCTAACCCTAACCCTAACCCTAACCCTAACCCTAACCCTAACCCTAACCCTAACCCTAACCCTAACCCTAACCCTAACCCTAACCCTAACCCTAACCCTAACCCTAACCCTAACCCTAACCCTAACCCTAACCCTAACCCTAACCCTAACCCTAACCCTAACCCTAACCCTAACCCTAACCCTAACCCTAACCCTAACCCTAACCCTAACCCTAACCCTAACCCTAACCCTAACCCTAACCCTAACCCTAACCCTAACCCTAACCCTAACCCTAACCCTAACCCTAACCCTAACCCTAACCCTAACCCTAACCCTAACCCTAACCCTAACCCTAACCCTAACCCTAACCCTAACCCTAACCCTAACCCTAACCCTAACCCTAACCCTAACCCTAACCCTAACCCTAACCCTAACCCTAACCCTAACCCTAACCCTAACCCTAACCCTAACCCTAACCCTAACCCTAACCCTAACCCTAACCCTAACCCTAACCCTAACCCTAACCCTAACCCTAACCCTAACCCTAACCCTAACCCTAACCCTAACCCTAACCCTAACCCTAACCCTAACCCTAACCCTAACCCTAACCCTAACCCTAACCCTAACCCTAACCCTAACCCTAACCCTAACCCTAACCCTAACCCTAACCCTAACCCTAACCCTAACCCTAACCCTAACCCTAACCCTAACCCTAACCCTAACCCTAACCCTAACCCTAACCCTAACCCTAACCCTAACCCTAACCCTAACCCTAACCCTAACCCTAACCCTAACCCTAACCCTAACCCTAACCCTAACCCTAACCCTAACCCTAACCCTAACCCTAACCCTAACCCTAACCCTAACCCTAACCCTAACCCTAACCCTAACCCTAACCCTAACCCTAACCCTAACCCTAACCCTAACCCTAACCCTAACCCTAACCCTAACCCTAACCCTAACCCTAACCCTAACCCTAACCCTAACCCTAACCCTAACCCTAACCCTAACCCTAACCCTAACCCTAACCCTAACCCTAACCCTAACCCTAACCCTAACCCTAACCCTAACCCTAACCCTAACCCTAACCCTAACCCTAACCCTAACCCTAACCCTAACCCTAACCCTAACCCTAACCCTAACCCTAACCCTAACCCTAACCCTAACCCTAACCCTAACCCTAACCCTAACCCTAACCCTAACCCTAACCCTAACCCTAACCCTAACCCTAACCCTAACCCTAACCCTAACCCTAACCCTAACCCTAACCCTAACCCTAACCCTAACCCTAACCCTAACCCTAACCCTAACCCTAACCCTAACCCTAACCCTAACCCTAACCCTAACCCTAACCCTAACCCTAACCCTAACCCTAACCCTAACCCTAACCCTAACCCTAACCCTAACCCTAACCCTAACCCTAACCCTAACCCTAACCCTAACCCTAACCCTAACCCTAACCCTAACCCTAACCCTAACCCTAACCCTAACCCTAACCCTAACCCTAACCCTAACCCTAACCCTAACCCTAACCCTAACCCTAACCCTAACCCTAACCCTAACCCTAACCCTAACCCTAACCCTAACCCTAACCCTAACCCTAACCCTAACCCTAACCCTAACCCTAACCCTAACCCTAACCCTAACCCTAACCCTAACCCTAACCCTAACCCTAACCCTAACCCTAACCCTAACCCTAACCCTAACCCTAACCCTAACCCTAACCCTAACCCTAACCCTAACCCTAACCCTAACCCTAACCCTAACCCTAACCCTAACCCTAACCCTAACCCTAACCCTAACCCTAACCCTAACCCTAACCCTAACCCTAACCCTAACCCTAACCCTAACCCTAACCCTAACCCTAACCCTAACCCTAACCCTAACCCTAACCCTAACCCTAACCCTAACCCTAACCCTAACCCTAACCCTAACCCTAACCCTAACCCTAACCCTAACCCTAACCCTAACCCTAACCCTAACCCTAACCCTAACCCTAACCCTAACCCTAACCCTAACCCTAACCCTAACCCTAACCCTAACCCTAACCCTAACCCTAACCCTAACCCTAACCCTAACCCTAACCCTAACCCTAACCCTAACCCTAACCCTAACCCTAACCCTAACCCTAACCCTAACCCTAACCCTAACCCTAACCCTAACCCTAACCCTAACCCTAACCCTAACCCTAACCCTAACCCTAACCCTAACCCTAACCCTAACCCTAACCCTAACCCTAACCCTAACCCTAACCCTAACCCTAACCCTAACCCTAACCCTAACCCTAACCCTAACCCTAACCCTAACCCTAACCCTAACCCTAACCCTAACCCTAACCCTAACCCTAACCCTAACCCTAACCCTAACCCTAACCCTAACCCTAACCCTAACCCTAACCCTAACCCTAACCCTAACCCTAACCCTAACCCTAACCCTAACCCTAACCCTAACCCTAACCCTAACCCTAACCCTAACCCTAACCCTAACCCTAACCCTAACCCTAACCCTAACCCTAACCCTAACCCTAACCCTAACCCTAACCCTAACCCTAACCCTAACCCTAACCCTAACCCTAACCCTAACCCTAACCCTAACCCTAACCCTAACCCTAACCCTAACCCTAACCCTAACCCTAACCCTAACCCTAACCCTAACCCTAACCCTAACCCTAACCCTAACCCTAACCCTAACCCTAACCCTAACCCTAACCCTAACCCTAACCCTAACCCTAACCCTAACCCTAACCCTAACCCTAACCCTAACCCTAACCCTAACCCTAACCCTAACCCTAACCCTAACCCTAACCCTAACCCTAACCCTAACCCTAACCCTAACCCTAACCCTAACCCTAACCCTAACCCTAACCCTAACCCTAACCCTAACCCTAACCCTAACCCTAACCCTAACCCTAACCCTAACCCTAACCCTAACCCTAACCCTAACCCT
The DNA here is from genome assembly GCF_057233095.1 of Heloderma suspectum. Taxonomy (NCBI): domain Eukaryota; kingdom Metazoa; phylum Chordata; class Lepidosauria; order Squamata; family Helodermatidae; genus Heloderma; species Heloderma suspectum. The sequence goes on along the minus strand of NC_139469.1, from coordinate 45,442,177 downwards.
AACCCTAACCCTAACCCTAACCCTAACCCTAACCCTAACCCTAACCCTAACCCTAACCCTAACCCTAACCCTAACCCTAACCCTAACCCTAACCCTAACCCTAACCCTAACCCTAACCCTAACCCTAACCCTAACCCTAACCCTAACCCTAACCCTAACCCTAACCCTAACCCTAACCCTAACCCTAACCCTAACCCTAACCCTAACCCTAACCCTAACCCTAACCCTAACCCTAACCCTAACCCTAACCCTAACCCTAACCCTAACCCTAACCCTAACCCTAACCCTAACCCTAACCCTAACCCTAACCCTAACCCTAACCCTAACCCTAACCCTAACCCTAACCCTAACCCTAACCCTAACCCTAACCCTAACCCTAACCCTAACCCTAACCCTAACCCTAACCCTAACCCTAACCCTAACCCTAACCCTAACCCTAACCCTAACCCTAACCCTAACCCTAACCCTAACCCTAACCCTAACCCTAACCCTAACCCTAACCCTAACCCTAACCCTAACCCTAACCCTAACCCTAACCCTAACCCTAACCCTAACCCTAACCCTAACCCTAACCCTAACCCTAACCCTAACCCTAACCCTAACCCTAACCCTAACCCTAACCCTAACCCTAACCCTAACCCTAACCCTAACCCTAACCCTAACCCTAACCCTAACCCTAACCCTAACCCTAACCCTAACCCTAACCCTAACCCTAACCCTAACCCTAACCCTAACCCTAACCCTAACCCTAACCCTAACCCTAACCCTAACCCTAACCCTAACCCTAACCCTAACCCTAACCCTAACCCTAACCCTAACCCTAACCCTAACCCTAACCCTAACCCTAACCCTAACCCTAACCCTAACCCTAACCCTAACCCTAACCCTAACCCTAACCCTAACCCTAACCCTAACCCTAACCCTAACCCTAACCCTAACCCTAACCCTAACCCTAACCCTAACCCTAACCCTAACCCTAACCCTAACCCTAACCCTAACCCTAACCCTAACCCTAACCCTAACCCTAACCCTAACCCTAACCCTAACCCTAACCCTAACCCTAACCCTAACCCTAACCCTAACCCTAACCCTAACCCTAACCCTAACCCTAACCCTAACCCTAACCCTAACCCTAACCCTAACCCTAACCCTAACCCTAACCCTAACCCTAACCCTAACCCTAACCCTAACCCTAACCCTAACCCTAACCCTAACCCTAACCCTAACCCTAACCCTAACCCTAACCCTAACCCTAACCCTAACCCTAACCCTAACCCTAACCCTAACCCTAACCCTAACCCTAACCCTAACCCTAACCCTAACCCTAACCCTAACCCTAACCCTAACCCTAACCCTAACCCTAACCCTAACCCTAACCCTAACCCTAACCCTAACCCTAACCCTAACCCTAACCCTAACCCTAACCCTAACCCTAACCCTAACCCTAACCCTAACCCTAACCCTAACCCTAACCCTAACCCTAACCCTAACCCTAACCCTAACCCTAACCCTAACCCTAACCCTAACCCTAACCCTAACCCTAACCCTAACCCTAACCCTAACCCTAACCCTAACCCTAACCCTAACCCTAACCCTAACCCTAACCCTAACCCTAACCCTAACCCTAACCCTAACCCTAACCCTAACCCTAACCCTAACCCTAACCCTAACCCTAACCCTAACCCTAACCCTAACCCTAACCCTAACCCTAACCCTAACCCTAACCCTAACCCTAACCCTAACCCTAACCCTAACCCTAACCCTAACCCTAACCCTAACCCTAACCCTAACCCTAACCCTAACCCTAACCCTAACCCTAACCCTAACCCTAACCCTAACCCTAACCCTAACCCTAACCCTAACCCTAACCCTAACCCTAACCCTAACCCTAACCCTAACCCTAACCCTAACCCTAACCCTAACCCTAACCCTAACCCTAACCCTAACCCTAACCCTAACCCTAACCCTAACCCTAACCCTAACCCTAACCCTAACCCTAACCCTAACCCTAACCCTAACCCTAACCCTAACCCTAACCCTAACCCTAACCCTAACCCTAACCCTAACCCTAACCCTAACCCTAACCCTAACCCTAACCCTAACCCTAACCCTAACCCTAACCCTAACCCTAACCCTAACCCTAACCCTAACCCTAACCCTAACCCTAACCCTAACCCTAACCCTAACCCTAACCCTAACCCTAACCCTAACCCTAACCCTAACCCTAACCCTAACCCTAACCCTAACCCTAACCCTAACCCTAACCCTAACCCTAACCCTAACCCTAACCCTAACCCTAACCCTAACCCTAACCCTAACCCTAACCCTAACCCTAACCCTAACCCTAACCCTAACCCTAACCCTAACCCTAACCCTAACCCTAACCCTAACCCTAACCCTAACCCTAACCCTAACCCTAACCCTAACCCTAACCCTAACCCTAACCCTAACCCTAACCCTAACCCTAACCCTAACCCTAACCCTAACCCTAACCCTAACCCTAACCCTAACCCTAACCCTAACCCTAACCCTAACCCTAACCCTAACCCTAACCCTAACCCTAACCCTAACCCTAACCCTAACCCTAACCCTAACCCTAACCCTAACCCTAACCCTAACCCTAACCCTAACCCTAACCCTAACCCTAACCCTAACCCTAACCCTAACCCTAACCCTAACCCTAACCCTAACCCTAACCCTAACCCTAACCCTAACCCTAACCCTAACCCTAACCCTAACCCTAACCCTAACCCTAACCCTAACCCTAACCCTAACCCTAACCCTAACCCTAACCCTAACCCTAACCCTAACCCTAACCCTAACCCTAACCCTAACCCTAACCCTAACCCTAACCCTAACCCTAACCCTAACCCTAACCCTAACCCTAACCCTAACCCTAACCCTAACCCTAACCCTAACCCTAACCCTAACCCTAACCCTAACCCTAACCCTAACCCTAACCCTAACCCTAACCCTAACCCTAACCCTAACCCTAACCCTAACCCTAACCCTAACCCTAACCCTAACCCTAACCCTAACCCTAACCCTAACCCTAACCCTAACCCTAACCCTAACCCTAACCCTAACCCTAACCCTAACCCTAACCCTAACCCTAACCCTAACCCTAACCCTAACCCTAACCCTAACCCTAACCCTAACCCTAACCCTAACCCTAACCCTAACCCTAACCCTAACCCTAACCCTAACCCTAACCCTAACCCTAACCCTAACCCTAACCCTAACCCTAACCCTAACCCTAACCCTAACCCTAACCCTAACCCTAACCCTAACCCTAACCCTAACCCTAACCCTAACCCTAACCCTAACCCTAACCCTAACCCTAACCCTAACCCTAACCCTAACCCTAACCCTAACCCTAACCCTAACCCTAACCCTAACCCTAACCCTAACCCTAACCCTAACCCTAACCCTAACCCTAACCCTAACCCTAACCCTAACCCTAACCCTAACCCTAACCCTAACCCTAACCCTAACCCTAACCCTAACCCTAACCCTAACCCTAACCCTAACCCTAACCCTAACCCTAACCCTAACCCTAACCCTAACCCTAACCCTAACCCTAACCCTAACCCTAACCCTAACCCTAACCCTAACCCTAACCCTAACCCTAACCCTAACCCTAACCCTAACCCTAACCCTAACCCTAACCCTAACCCTAACCCTAACCCTAACCCTAACCCTAACCCTAACCCTAACCCTAACCCTAACCCTAACCCTAACCCTAACCCTAACCCTAACCCTAACCCTAACCCTAACCCTAACCCTAACCCTAACCCTAACCCTAACCCTAACCCTAACCCTAACCCTAACCCTAACCCTAACCCTAACCCTAACCCTAACCCTAACCCTAACCCTAACCCTAACCCTAACCCTAACCCTAACCCTAACCCTAACCCTAACCCTAACCCTAACCCTAACCCTAACCCTAACCCTAACCCTAACCCTAACCCTAACCCTAACCCTAACCCTAACCCTAACCCTAACCCTAACCCTAACCCTAACCCTAACCCTAACCCTAACCCTAACCCTAACCCTAACCCTAACCCTAACCCTAACCCTAACCCTAACCCTAACCCTAACCCTAACCCTAACCCTAACCCTAACCCTAACCCTAACCCTAACCCTAACCCTAACCCTAACCCTAACCCTAACCCTAACCCTAACCCTAACCCTAACCCTAACCCTAACCCTAACCCTAACCCTAACCCTAACCCTAACCCTAACCCTAACCCTAACCCTAACCCTAACCCTAACCCTAACCCTAACCCTAACCCTAACCCTAACCCTAACCCTAACCCTAACCCTAACCCTAACCCTAACCCTAACCCTAACCCTAACCCTAACCCTAACCCTAACCCTAACCCTAACCCTAACCCTAACCCTAACCCTAACCCTAACCCTAACCCTAACCCTAACCCTAACCCTAACCCTAACCCTAACCCTAACCCTAACCCTAACCCTAACCCTAACCCTAACCCTAACCCTAACCCTAACCCTAACCCTAACCCTAACCCTAACCCTAACCCTAACCCTAACCCTAACCCTAACCCTAACCCTAACCCTAACCCTAACCCTAACCCTAACCCTAACCCTAACCCTAACCCTAACCCTAACCCTAACCCTAACCCTAACCCTAACCCTAACCCTAACCCTAACCCTAACCCTAACCCTAACCCTAACCCTAACCCTAACCCTAACCCTAACCCTAACCCTAACCCTAACCCTAACCCTAACCCTAACCCTAACCCTAACCCTAACCCTAACCCTAACCCTAACCCTAACCCTAACCCTAACCCTAACCCTAACCCTAACCCTAACCCTAACCCTAACCCTAACCCTAACCCTAACCCTAACCCTAACCCTAACCCTAACCCTAACCCTAACCCTAACCCTAACCCTAACCCTAACCCTAACCCTAACCCTAACCCTAACCCTAACCCTAACCCTAACCCTAACCCTAACCCTAACCCTAACCCTAACCCTAACCCTAACCCTAACCCTAACCCTAACCCTAACCCTAACCCTAACCCTAACCCTAACCCTAACCCTAACCCTAACCCTAACCCTAACCCTAACCCTAACCCTAACCCTAACCCTAACCCTAACCCTAACCCTAACCCTAACCCTAACCCTAACCCTAACCCTAACCCTAACCCTAACCCTAACCCTAACCCTAACCCTAACCCTAACCCTAACCCTAACCCTAACCCTAACCCTAACCCTAACCCTAACCCTAACCCTAACCCTAACCCTAACCCTAACCCTAACCCTAACCCTAACCCTAACCCTAACCCTAACCCTAACCCTAACCCTAACCCTAACCCTAACCCTAACCCTAACCCTAACCCTAACCCTAACCCTAACCCTAACCCTAACCCTAACCCTAACCCTAACCCTAACCCTAACCCTAACCCTAACCCTAACCCTAACCCTAACCCTAACCCTAACCCTAACCCTAACCCTAACCCTAACCCTAACCCTAACCCTAACCCTAACCCTAACCCTAACCCTAACCCTAACCCTAACCCTAACCCTAACCCTAACCCTAACCCTAACCCTAACCCTAACCCTAACCCTAACCCTAACCCTAACCCTAACCCTAACCCTAACCCTAACCCTAACCCTAACCCTAACCCTAACCCTAACCCTAACCCTAACCCTAACCCTAACCCTAACCCTAACCCTAACCCTAACCCTAACCCTAACCCTAACCCTAACCCTAACCCTAACCCTAACCCTAACCCTAACCCTAACCCTAACCCTAACCCTAACCCTAACCCTAACCCTAACCCTAACCCTAACCCTAACCCTAACCCTAACCCTAACCCTAACCCTAACCCTAACCCTAACCCTAACCCTAACCCTAACCCTAACCCTAACCCTAACCCTAACCCTAACCCTAACCCTAACCCTAACCCTAACCCTAACCCTAACCCTAACCCTAACCCTAACCCTAACCCTAACCCTAACCCTAACCCTAACCCTAACCCTAACCCTAACCCTAACCCTAACCCTAACCCTAACCCTAACCCTAACCCTAACCCTAACCCTAACCCTAACCCTAACCCTAACCCTAACCCTAACCCTAACCCTAACCCTAACCCTAACCCTAACCCTAACCCTAACCCTAACCCTAACCCTAACCCTAACCCTAACCCTAACCCTAACCCTAACCCTAACCCTAACCCTAACCCTAACCCTAACCCTAACCCTAACCCTAACCCTAACCCTAACCCTAACCCTAACCCTAACCCTAACCCTAACCCTAACCCTAACCCTAACCCTAACCCTAACCCTAACCCTAACCCTAACCCTAACCCTAACCCTAACCCTAACCCTAACCCTAACCCTAACCCTAACCCTAACCCTAACCCTAACCCTAACCCTAACCCTAACCCTAACCCTAACCCTAACCCTAACCCTAACCCTAACCCTAACCCTAACCCTAACCCTAACCCTAACCCTAACCCTAACCCTAACCCTAACCCTAACCCTAACCCTAACCCTAACCCTAACCCTAACCCTAACCCTAACCCTAACCCTAACCCTAACCCTAACCCTAACCCTAACCCTAACCCTAACCCTAACCCTAACCCTAACCCTAACCCTAACCCTAACCCTAACCCTAACCCTAACCCTAACCCTAACCCTAACCCTAACCCTAACCCTAACCCTAACCCTAACCCTAACCCTAACCCTAACCCTAACCCTAACCCTAACCCTAACCCTAACCCTAACCCTAACCCTAACCCTAACCCTAACCCTAACCCTAACCCTAACCCTAACCCTAACCCTAACCCTAACCCTAACCCTAACCCTAACCCTAACCCTAACCCTAACCCTAACCCTAACCCTAACCCTAACCCTAACCCTAACCCTAACCCTAACCCTAACCCTAACCCTAACCCTAACCCTAACCCTAACCCTAACCCTAACCCTAACCCTAACCCTAACCCTAACCCTAACCCTAACCCTAACCCTAACCCTAACCCTAACCCTAACCCTAACCCTAACCCTAACCCTAACCCTAACCCTAACCCTAACCCTAACCCTAACCCTAACCCTAACCCTAACCCTAACCCTAACCCTAACCCTAACCCTAACCCTAACCCTAACCCTAACCCTAACCCTAACCCTAACCCTAACCCTAACCCTAACCCTAACCCTAACCCTAACCCTAACCCTAACCCTAACCCTAACCCTAACCCTAACCCTAACCCTAACCCTAACCCTAACCCTAACCCTAACCCTAACCCTAACCCTAACCCTAACCCTAACCCTAACCCTAACCCTAACCCTAACCCTAACCCTAACCCTAACCCTAACCCTAACCCTAACCCTAACCCTAACCCTAACCCTAACCCTAACCCTAACCCTAACCCTAACCCTAACCCTAACCCTAACCCTAACCCTAACCCTAACCCTAACCCTAACCCTAACCCTAACCCTAACCCTAACCCTAACCCTAACCCTAACCCTAACCCTAACCCTAACCCTAACCCTAACCCTAACCCTAACCCTAACCCTAACCCTAACCCTAACCCTAACCCTAACCCTAACCCTAACCCTAACCCTAACCCTAACCCTAACCCTAACCCTAACCCTAACCCTAACCCTAACCCTAACCCTAACCCTAACCCTAACCCTAACCCTAACCCTAACCCTAACCCTAACCCTAACCCTAACCCTAACCCTAACCCTAACCCTAACCCTAACCCTAACCCTAACCCTAACCCTAACCCTAACCCTAACCCTAACCCTAACCCTAACCCTAACCCTAACCCTAACCCTAACCCTAACCCTAACCCTAACCCTAACCCTAACCCTAACCCTAACCCTAACCCTAACCCTAACCCTAACCCTAACCCTAACCCTAACCCTAACCCTAACCCTAACCCTAACCCTAACCCTAACCCTAACCCTAACCCTAACCCTAACCCTAACCCTAACCCTAACCCTAACCCTAACCCTAACCCTAACCCTAACCCTAACCCTAACCCTAACCCTAACCCTAACCCTAACCCTAACCCTAACCCTAACCCTAACCCTAACCCTAACCCTAACCCTAACCCTAACCCTAACCCTAACCCTAACCCTAACCCTAACCCTAACCCTAACCCTAACCCTAACCCTAACCCTAACCCTAACCCTAACCCTAACCCTAACCCTAACCCTAACCCTAACCCTAACCCTAACCCTAACCCTAACCCTAACCCTAACCCTAACCCTAACCCTAACCCTAACCCTAACCCTAACCCTAACCCTAACCCTAACCCTAACCCTAACCCTAACCCTAACCCTAACCCTAACCCTAACCCTAACCCTAACCCTAACCCTAACCCTAACCCTAACCCTAACCCTAACCCTAACCCTAACCCTAACCCTAACCCTAACCCTAACCCTAACCCTAACCCTAACCCTAACCCTAACCCTAACCCTAACCCTAACCCTAACCCTAACCCTAACCCTAACCCTAACCCTAACCCTAACCCTAACCCTAACCCTAACCCTAACCCTAACCCTAACCCTAACCCTAACCCTAACCCTAACCCTAACCCTAACCCTAACCCTAACCCTAACCCTAACCCTAACCCTAACCCTAACCCTAACCCTAACCCTAACCCTAACCCTAACCCTAACCCTAACCCTAACCCTAACCCTAACCCTAACCCTAACCCTAACCCTAACCCTAACCCTAACCCTAACCCTAACCCTAACCCTAACCCTAACCCTAACCCTAACCCTAACCCTAACCCTAACCCTAACCCTAACCCTAACCCTAACCCTAACCCTAACCCTAACCCTAACCCTAACCCTAACCCTAACCCTAACCCTAACCCTAACCCTAACCCTAACCCTAACCCTAACCCTAACCCTAACCCTAACCCTAACCCTAACCCTAACCCTAACCCTAACCCTAACCCTAACCCTAACCCTAACCCTAACCCTAACCCTAACCCTAACCCTAACCCTAACCCTAACCCTAACCCTAACCCTAACCCTAACCCTAACCCTAACCCTAACCCTAACCCTAACCCTAACCCTAACCCTAACCCTAACCCTAACCCTAACCCTAACCCTAACCCTAACCCTAACCCTAACCCTAACCCTAACCCTAACCCTAACCCTAACCCTAACCCTAACCCTAACCCTAACCCTAACCCTAACCCTAACCCTAACCCTAACCCTAACCCTAACCCTAACCCTAACCCTAACCCTAACCCTAACCCTAACCCTAACCCTAACCCTAACCCTAACCCTAACCCTAACCCTAACCCTAACCCTAACCCTAACCCTAACCCTAACCCTAACCCTAACCCTAACCCTAACCCTAACCCTAACCCTAACCCTAACCCTAACCCTAACCCTAACCCTAACCCTAACCCTAACCCTAACCCTAACCCTAACCCTAACCCTAACCCTAACCCTAACCCTAACCCTAACCCTAACCCTAACCCTAACCCTAACCCTAACCCTAACCCTAACCCTAACCCTAACCCTAACCCTAACCCTAACCCTAACCCTAACCCTAACCCTAACCCTAACCCTAACCCTAACCCTAACCCTAACCCTAACCCTAACCCTAACCCTAACCCTAACCCTAACCCTAACCCTAACCCTAACCCTAACCCTAACCCTAACCCTAACCCTAACCCTAACCCTAACCCTAACCCTAACCCTAACCCTAACCCTAACCCTAACCCTAACCCTAACCCTAACCCTAACCCTAACCCTAACCCTAACCCTAACCCTAACCCTAACCCTAACCCTAACCCTAACCCTAACCCTAACCCTAACCCTAACCCTAACCCTAACCCTAACCCTAACCCTAACCCTAACCCTAACCCTAACCCTAACCCTAACCCTAACCCTAACCCTAACCCTAACCCTAACCCTAACCCTAACCCTAACCCTAACCCTAACCCTAACCCTAACCCTAACCCTAACCCTAACCCTAACCCTAACCCTAACCCTAACCCTAACCCTAACCCTAACCCTAACCCTAACCCTAACCCTAACCCTAACCCTAACCCTAACCCTAACCCTAACCCTAACCCTAACCCTAACCCTAACCCTAACCCTAACCCTAACCCTAACCCTAACCCTAACCCTAACCCTAACCCTAACCCTAACCCTAACCCTAACCCTAACCCTAACCCTAACCCTAACCCTAACCCTAACCCTAACCCTAACCCTAACCCTAACCCTAACCCTAACCCTAACCCTAACCCTAACCCTAACCCTAACCCTAACCCTAACCCTAACCCTAACCCTAACCCTAACCCTAACCCTAACCCTAACCCTAACCCTAACCCTAACCCTAACCCTAACCCTAACCCTAACCCTAACCCTAACCCTAACCCTAACCCTAACCCTAACCCTAACCCTAACCCTAACCCTAACCCTAACCCTAACCCTAACCCTAACCCTAACCCTAACCCTAACCCTAACCCTAACCCTAACCCTAACCCTAACCCTAACCCTAACCCTAACCCTAACCCTAACCCTAACCCTAACCCTAACCCTAACCCTAACCCTAACCCTAACCCTAACCCTAACCCTAACCCTAACCCTAACCCTAACCCTAACCCTAACCCTAACCCTAACCCTAACCCTAACCCTAACCCTAACCCTAACCCTAACCCTAACCCTAACCCTAACCCTAACCCTAACCCTAACCCTAACCCTAACCCTAACCCTAACCCTAACCCTAACCCTAACCCTAACCCTAACCCTAACCCTAACCCTAACCCTAACCCTAACCCTAACCCTAACCCTAACCCTAACCCTAACCCTAACCCTAACCCTAACCCTAACCCTAACCCTAACCCTAACCCTAACCCTAACCCTAACCCTAACCCTAACCCTAACCCTAACCCTAACCCTAACCCTAACCCTAACCCTAACCCTAACCCTAACCCTAACCCTAACCCTAACCCTAACCCTAACCCTAACCCTAACCCTAACCCTAACCCTAACCCTAACCCTAACCCTAACCCTAACCCTAACCCTAACCCTAACCCTAACCCTAACCCTAACCCTAACCCTAACCCTAACCCTAACCCTAACCCTAACCCTAACCCTAACCCTAACCCTAACCCTAACCCTAACCCTAACCCTAACCCTAACCCTAACCCTAACCCTAACCCTAACCCTAACCCTAACCCTAACCCTAACCCTAACCCTAACCCTAACCCTAACCCTAACCCTAACCCTAACCCTAACCCTAACCCTAACCCTAACCCTAACCCTAACCCTAACCCTAACCCTAACCCTAACCCTAACCCTAACCCTAACCCTAACCCTAACCCTAACCCTAACCCTAACCCTAACCCTAACCCTAACCCTAACCCTAACCCTAACCCTAACCCTAACCCTAACCCTAACCCTAACCCTAACCCTAACCCTAACCCTAACCCTAACCCTAACCCTAACCCTAACCCTAACCCTAACCCTAACCCTAACCCTAACCCTAACCCTAACCCTAACCCTAACCCTAACCCTAACCCTAACCCTAACCCTAACCCTAACCCTAACCCTAACCCTAACCCTAACCCTAACCCTAACCCTAACCCTAACCCTAACCCTAACCCTAACCCTAACCCTAACCCTAACCCTAACCCTAACCCTAACCCTAACCCTAACCCTAACCCTAACCCTAACCCTAACCCTAACCCTAACCCTAACCCTAACCCTAACCCTAACCCTAACCCTAACCCTAACCCTAACCCTAACCCTAACCCTAACCCTAACCCTAACCCTAACCCTAACCCTAACCCTAACCCTAACCCTAACCCTAACCCTAACCCTAACCCTAACCCTAACCCTAACCCTAACCCTAACCCTAACCCTAACCCTAACCCTAACCCTAACCCTAACCCTAACCCTAACCCTAACCCTAACCCTAACCCTAACCCTAACCCTAACCCTAACCCTAACCCTAACCCTAACCCTAACCCTAACCCTAACCCTAACCCTAACCCTAACCCTAACCCTAACCCTAACCCTAACCCTAACCCTAACCCTAACCCTAACCCTAACCCTAACCCTAACCCTAACCCTAACCCTAACCCTAACCCTAACCCTAACCCTAACCCTAACCCTAACCCTAACCCTAACCCTAACCCTAACCCTAACCCTAACCCTAACCCTAACCCTAACCCTAACCCTAACCCTAACCCTAACCCTAACCCTAACCCTAACCCTAACCCTAACCCTAACCCTAACCCTAACCCTAACCCTAACCCTAACCCTAACCCTAACCCTAACCCTAACCCTAACCCTAACCCTAACCCTAACCCTAACCCTAACCCTAACCCTAACCCTAACCCTAACCCTAACCCTAACCCTAACCCTAACCCTAACCCTAACCCTAACCCTAACCCTAACCCTAACCCTAACCCTAACCCTAACCCTAACCCTAACCCTAACCCTAACCCTAACCCTAACCCTAACCCTAACCCTAACCCTAACCCTAACCCTAACCCTAACCCTAACCCTAACCCTAACCCTAACCCTAACCCTAACCCTAACCCTAACCCTAACCCTAACCCTAACCCTAACCCTAACCCTAACCCTAACCCTAACCCTAACCCTAACCCTAACCCTAACCCTAACCCTAACCCTAACCCTAACCCTAACCCTAACCCTAACCCTAACCCTAACCCTAACCCTAACCCTAACCCTAACCCTAACCCTAACCCTAACCCTAACCCTAACCCTAACCCTAACCCTAACCCTAACCCTAACCCTAACCCTAACCCTAACCCTAACCCTAACCCTAACCCTAACCCTAACCCTAACCCTAACCCTAACCCTAACCCTAACCCTAACCCTAACCCTAACCCTAACCCTAACCCTAACCCTAACCCTAACCCTAACCCTAACCCTAACCCTAACCCTAACCCTAACCCTAACCCTAACCCTAACCCTAACCCTAACCCTAACCCTAACCCTAACCCTAACCCTAACCCTAACCCTAACCCTAACCCTAACCCTAACCCTAACCCTAACCCTAACCCTAACCCTAACCCTAACCCTAACCCTAACCCTAACCCTAACCCTAACCCTAACCCTAACCCTAACCCTAACCCTAACCCTAACCCTAACCCTAACCCTAACCCTAACCCTAACCCTAACCCTAACCCTAACCCTAACCCTAACCCTAACCCTAACCCTAACCCTAACCCTAACCCTAACCCTAACCCTAACCCTAACCCTAACCCTAACCCTAACCCTAACCCTAACCCTAACCCTAACCCTAACCCTAACCCTAACCCTAACCCTAACCCTAACCCTAACCCTAACCCTAACCCTAACCCTAACCCTAACCCTAACCCTAACCCTAACCCTAACCCTAACCCTAACCCTAACCCTAACCCTAACCCTAACCCTAACCCTAACCCTAACCCTAACCCTAACCCTAACCCTAACCCTAACCCTAACCCTAACCCTAACCCTAACCCTAACCCTAACCCTAACCCTAACCCTAACCCTAACCCTAACCCTAACCCTAACCCTAACCCTAACCCTAACCCTAACCCTAACCCTAACCCTAACCCTAACCCTAACCCTAACCCTAACCCTAACCCTAACCCTAACCCTAACCCTAACCCTAACCCTAACCCTAACCCTAACCCTAACCCTAACCCTAACCCTAACCCTAACCCTAACCCTAACCCTAACCCTAACCCTAACCCTAACCCTAACCCTAACCCTAACCCTAACCCTAACCCTAACCCTAACCCTAACCCTAACCCTAACCCTAACCCTAACCCTAACCCTAACCCTAACCCTAACCCTAACCCTAACCCTAACCCTAACCCTAACCCTAACCCTAACCCTAACCCTAACCCTAACCCTAACCCTAACCCTAACCCTAACCCTAACCCTAACCCTAACCCTAACCCTAACCCTAACCCTAACCCTAACCCTAACCCTAACCCTAACCCTAACCCTAACCCTAACCCTAACCCTAACCCTAACCCTAACCCTAACCCTAACCCTAACCCTAACCCTAACCCTAACCCTAACCCTAACCCTAACCCTAACCCTAACCCTAACCCTAACCCTAACCCTAACCCTAACCCTAACCCTAACCCTAACCCTAACCCTAACCCTAACCCTAACCCTAACCCTAACCCTAACCCTAACCCTAACCCTAACCCTAACCCTAACCCTAACCCTAACCCTAACCCTAACCCTAACCCTAACCCTAACCCTAACCCTAACCCTAACCCTAACCCTAACCCTAACCCTAACCCTAACCCTAACCCTAACCCTAACCCTAACCCTAACCCTAACCCTAACCCTAACCCTAACCCTAACCCTAACCCTAACCCTAACCCTAACCCTAACCCTAACCCTAACCCTAACCCTAACCCTAACCCTAACCCTAACCCTAACCCTAACCCTAACCCTAACCCTAACCCTAACCCTAACCCTAACCCTAACCCTAACCCTAACCCTAACCCTAACCCTAACCCTAACCCTAACCCTAACCCTAACCCTAACCCTAACCCTAACCCTAACCCTAACCCTAACCCTAACCCTAACCCTAACCCTAACCCTAACCCTAACCCTAACCCTAACCCTAACCCTAACCCTAACCCTAACCCTAACCCTAACCCTAACCCTAACCCTAACCCTAACCCTAACCCTAACCCTAACCCTAACCCTAACCCTAACCCTAACCCTAACCCTAACCCTAACCCTAACCCTAACCCTAACCCTAACCCTAACCCTAACCCTAACCCTAACCCTAACCCTAACCCTAACCCTAACCCTAACCCTAACCCTAACCCTAACCCTAACCCTAACCCTAACCCTAACCCTAACCCTAACCCTAACCCTAACCCTAACCCTAACCCTAACCCTAACCCTAACCCTAACCCTAACCCTAACCCTAACCCTAACCCTAACCCTAACCCTAACCCTAACCCTAACCCTAACCCTAACCCTAACCCTAACCCTAACCCTAACCCTAACCCTAACCCTAACCCTAACCCTAACCCTAACCCTAACCCTAACCCTAACCCTAACCCTAACCCTAACCCTAACCCTAACCCTAACCCTAACCCTAACCCTAACCCTAACCCTAACCCTAACCCTAACCCTAACCCTAACCCTAACCCTAACCCTAACCCTAACCCTAACCCTAACCCTAACCCTAACCCTAACCCTAACCCTAACCCTAACCCTAACCCTAACCCTAACCCTAACCCTAACCCTAACCCTAACCCTAACCCTAACCCTAACCCTAACCCTAACCCTAACCCTAACCCTAACCCTAACCCTAACCCTAACCCTAACCCTAACCCTAACCCTAACCCTAACCCTAACCCTAACCCTAACCCTAACCCTAACCCTAACCCTAACCCTAACCCTAACCCTAACCCTAACCCTAACCCTAACCCTAACCCTAACCCTAACCCTAACCCTAACCCTAACCCTAACCCTAACCCTAACCCTAACCCTAACCCTAACCCTAACCCTAACCCTAACCCTAACCCTAACCCTAACCCTAACCCTAACCCTAACCCTAACCCTAACCCTAACCCTAACCCTAACCCTAACCCTAACCCTAACCCTAACCCTAACCCTAACCCTAACCCTAACCCTAACCCTAACCCTAACCCTAACCCTAACCCTAACCCTAACCCTAACCCTAACCCTAACCCTAACCCTAACCCTAACCCTAACCCTAACCCTAACCCTAACCCTAACCCTAACCCTAACCCTAACCCTAACCCTAACCCTAACCCTAACCCTAACCCTAACCCTAACCCTAACCCTAACCCTAACCCTAACCCTAACCCTAACCCTAACCCTAACCCTAACCCTAACCCTAACCCTAACCCTAACCCTAACCCTAACCCTAACCCTAACCCTAACCCTAACCCTAACCCTAACCCTAACCCTAACCCTAACCCTAACCCTAACCCTAACCCTAACCCTAACCCTAACCCTAACCCTAACCCTAACCCTAACCCTAACCCTAACCCTAACCCTAACCCTAACCCTAACCCTAACCCTAACCCTAACCCTAACCCTAACCCTAACCCTAACCCTAACCCTAACCCTAACCCTAACCCTAACCCTAACCCTAACCCTAACCCTAACCCTAACCCTAACCCTAACCCTAACCCTAACCCTAACCCTAACCCTAACCCTAACCCTAACCCTAACCCTAACCCTAACCCTAACCCTAACCCTAACCCTAACCCTAACCCTAACCCTAACCCTAACCCTAACCCTAACCCTAACCCTAACCCTAACCCTAACCCTAACCCTAACCCTAACCCTAACCCTAACCCTAACCCTAACCCTAACCCTAACCCTAACCCTAACCCTAACCCTAACCCTAACCCTAACCCTAACCCTAACCCTAACCCTAACCCTAACCCTAACCCTAACCCTAACCCTAACCCTAACCCTAACCCTAACCCTAACCCTAACCCTAACCCTAACCCTAACCCTAACCCTAACCCTAACCCTAACCCTAACCCTAACCCTAACCCTAACCCTAACCCTAACCCTAACCCTAACCCTAACCCTAACCCTAACCCTAACCCTAACCCTAACCCTAACCCTAACCCTAACCCTAACCCTAACCCTAACCCTAACCCTAACCCTAACCCTAACCCTAACCCTAACCCTAACCCTAACCCTAACCCTAACCCTAACCCTAACCCTAACCCTAACCCTAACCCTAACCCTAACCCTAACCCTAACCCTAACCCTAACCCTAACCCTAACCCTAACCCTAACCCTAACCCTAACCCTAACCCTAACCCTAACCCTAACCCTAACCCTAACCCTAACCCTAACCCTAACCCTAACCCTAACCCTAACCCTAACCCTAACCCTAACCCTAACCCTAACCCTAACCCTAACCCTAACCCTAACCCTAACCCTAACCCTAACCCTAACCCTAACCCTAACCCTAACCCTAACCCTAACCCTAACCCTAACCCTAACCCTAACCCTAACCCTAACCCTAACCCTAACCCTAACCCTAACCCTAACCCTAACCCTAACCCTAACCCTAACCCTAACCCTAACCCTAACCCTAACCCTAACCCTAACCCTAACCCTAACCCTAACCCTAACCCTAACCCTAACCCTAACCCTAACCCTAACCCTAACCCTAACCCTAACCCTAACCCTAACCCTAACCCTAACCCTAACCCTAACCCTAACCCTAACCCTAACCCTAACCCTAACCCTAACCCTAACCCTAACCCTAACCCTAACCCTAACCCTAACCCTAACCCTAACCCTAACCCTAACCCTAACCCTAACCCTAACCCTAACCCTAACCCTAACCCTAACCCTAACCCTAACCCTAACCCTAACCCTAACCCTAACCCTAACCCTAACCCTAACCCTAACCCTAACCCTAACCCTAACCCTAACCCTAACCCTAACCCTAACCCTAACCCTAACCCTAACCCTAACCCTAACCCTAACCCTAACCCTAACCCTAACCCTAACCCTAACCCTAACCCTAACCCTAACCCTAACCCTAACCCTAACCCTAACCCTAACCCTAACCCTAACCCTAACCCTAACCCTAACCCTAACCCTAACCCTAACCCTAACCCTAACCCTAACCCTAACCCTAACCCTAACCCTAACCCTAACCCTAACCCTAACCCTAACCCTAACCCTAACCCTAACCCTAACCCTAACCCTAACCCTAACCCTAACCCTAACCCTAACCCTAACCCTAACCCTAACCCTAACCCTAACCCTAACCCTAACCCTAACCCTAACCCTAACCCTAACCCTAACCCTAACCCTAACCCTAACCCTAACCCTAACCCTAACCCTAACCCTAACCCTAACCCTAACCCTAACCCTAACCCTAACCCTAACCCTAACCCTAACCCTAACCCTAACCCTAACCCTAACCCTAACCCTAACCCTAACCCTAACCCTAACCCTAACCCTAACCCTAACCCTAACCCTAACCCTAACCCTAACCCTAACCCTAACCCTAACCCTAACCCTAACCCTAACCCTAACCCTAACCCTAACCCTAACCCTAACCCTAACCCTAACCCTAACCCTAACCCTAACCCTAACCCTAACCCTAACCCTAACCCTAACCCTAACCCTAACCCTAACCCTAACCCTAACCCTAACCCTAACCCTAACCCTAACCCTAACCCTAACCCTAACCCTAACCCTAACCCTAACCCTAACCCTAACCCTAACCCTAACCCTAACCCTAACCCTAACCCTAACCCTAACCCTAACCCTAACCCTAACCCTAACCCTAACCCTAACCCTAACCCTAACCCTAACCCTAACCCTAACCCTAACCCTAACCCTAACCCTAACCCTAACCCTAACCCTAACCCTAACCCTAACCCTAACCCTAACCCTAACCCTAACCCTAACCCTAACCCTAACCCTAACCCTAACCCTAACCCTAACCCTAACCCTAACCCTAACCCTAACCCTAACCCTAACCCTAACCCTAACCCTAACCCTAACCCTAACCCTAACCCTAACCCTAACCCTAACCCTAACCCTAACCCTAACCCTAACCCTAACCCTAACCCTAACCCTAACCCTAACCCTAACCCTAACCCTAACCCTAACCCTAACCCTAACCCTAACCCTAACCCTAACCCTAACCCTAACCCTAACCCTAACCCTAACCCTAACCCTAACCCTAACCCTAACCCTAACCCTAACCCTAACCCTAACCCTAACCCTAACCCTAACCCTAACCCTAACCCTAACCCTAACCCTAACCCTAACCCTAACCCTAACCCTAACCCTAACCCTAACCCTAACCCTAACCCTAACCCTAACCCTAACCCTAACCCTAACCCTAACCCTAACCCTAACCCTAACCCTAACCCTAACCCTAACCCTAACCCTAACCCTAACCCTAACCCTAACCCTAACCCTAACCCTAACCCTAACCCTAACCCTAACCCTAACCCTAACCCTAACCCTAACCCTAACCCTAACCCTAACCCTAACCCTAACCCTAACCCTAACCCTAACCCTAACCCTAACCCTAACCCTAACCCTAACCCTAACCCTAACCCTAACCCTAACCCTAACCCTAACCCTAACCCTAACCCTAACCCTAACCCTAACCCTAACCCTAACCCTAACCCTAACCCTAACCCTAACCCTAACCCTAACCCTAACCCTAACCCTAACCCTAACCCTAACCCTAACCCTAACCCTAACCCTAACCCTAACCCTAACCCTAACCCTAACCCTAACCCTAACCCTAACCCTAACCCTAACCCTAACCCTAACCCTAACCCTAACCCTAACCCTAACCCTAACCCTAACCCTAACCCTAACCCTAACCCTAACCCTAACCCTAACCCTAACCCTAACCCTAACCCTAACCCTAACCCTAACCCTAACCCTAACCCTAACCCTAACCCTAACCCTAACCCTAACCCTAACCCTAACCCTAACCCTAACCCTAACCCTAACCCTAACCCTAACCCTAACCCTAACCCTAACCCTAACCCTAACCCTAACCCTAACCCTAACCCTAACCCTAACCCTAACCCTAACCCTAACCCTAACCCTAACCCTAACCCTAACCCTAACCCTAACCCTAACCCTAACCCTAACCCTAACCCTAACCCTAACCCTAACCCTAACCCTAACCCTAACCCTAACCCTAACCCTAACCCTAACCCTAACCCTAACCCTAACCCTAACCCTAACCCTAACCCTAACCCTAACCCTAACCCTAACCCTAACCCTAACCCTAACCCTAACCCTAACCCTAACCCTAACCCTAACCCTAACCCTAACCCTAACCCTAACCCTAACCCTAACCCTAACCCTAACCCTAACCCTAACCCTAACCCTAACCCTAACCCTAACCCTAACCCTAACCCTAACCCTAACCCTAACCCTAACCCTAACCCTAACCCTAACCCTAACCCTAACCCTAACCCTAACCCTAACCCTAACCCTAACCCTAACCCTAACCCTAACCCTAACCCTAACCCTAACCCTAACCCTAACCCTAACCCTAACCCTAACCCTAACCCTAACCCTAACCCTAACCCTAACCCTAACCCTAACCCTAACCCTAACCCTAACCCTAACCCTAACCCTAACCCTAACCCTAACCCTAACCCTAACCCTAACCCTAACCCTAACCCTAACCCTAACCCTAACCCTAACCCTAACCCTAACCCTAACCCTAACCCTAACCCTAACCCTAACCCTAACCCTAACCCTAACCCTAACCCTAACCCTAACCCTAACCCTAACCCTAACCCTAACCCTAACCCTAACCCTAACCCTAACCCTAACCCTAACCCTAACCCTAACCCTAACCCTAACCCTAACCCTAACCCTAACCCTAACCCTAACCCTAACCCTAACCCTAACCCTAACCCTAACCCTAACCCTAACCCTAACCCTAACCCTAACCCTAACCCTAACCCTAACCCTAACCCTAACCCTAACCCTAACCCTAACCCTAACCCTAACCCTAACCCTAACCCTAACCCTAACCCTAACCCTAACCCTAACCCTAACCCTAACCCTAACCCTAACCCTAACCCTAACCCTAACCCTAACCCTAACCCTAACCCTAACCCTAACCCTAACCCTAACCCTAACCCTAACCCTAACCCTAACCCTAACCCTAACCCTAACCCTAACCCTAACCCTAACCCTAACCCTAACCCTAACCCTAACCCTAACCCTAACCCTAACCCTAACCCTAACCCTAACCCTAACCCTAACCCTAACCCTAACCCTAACCCTAACCCTAACCCTAACCCTAACCCTAACCCTAACCCTAACCCTAACCCTAACCCTAACCCTAACCCTAACCCTAACCCTAACCCTAACCCTAACCCTAACCCTAACCCTAACCCTAACCCTAACCCTAACCCTAACCCTAACCCTAACCCTAACCCTAACCCTAACCCTAACCCTAACCCTAACCCTAACCCTAACCCTAACCCTAACCCTAACCCTAACCCTAACCCTAACCCTAACCCTAACCCTAACCCTAACCCTAACCCTAACCCTAACCCTAACCCTAACCCTAACCCTAACCCTAACCCTAACCCTAACCCTAACCCTAACCCTAACCCTAACCCTAACCCTAACCCTAACCCTAACCCTAACCCTAACCCTAACCCTAACCCTAACCCTAACCCTAACCCTAACCCTAACCCTAACCCTAACCCTAACCCTAACCCTAACCCTAACCCTAACCCTAACCCTAACCCTAACCCTAACCCTAACCCTAACCCTAACCCTAACCCTAACCCTAACCCTAACCCTAACCCTAACCCTAACCCTAACCCTAACCCTAACCCTAACCCTAACCCTAACCCTAACCCTAACCCTAACCCTAACCCTAACCCTAACCCTAACCCTAACCCTAACCCTAACCCTAACCCTAACCCTAACCCTAACCCTAACCCTAACCCTAACCCTAACCCTAACCCTAACCCTAACCCTAACCCTAACCCTAACCCTAACCCTAACCCTAACCCTAACCCTAACCCTAACCCTAACCCTAACCCTAACCCTAACCCTAACCCTAACCCTAACCCTAACCCTAACCCTAACCCTAACCCTAACCCTAACCCTAACCCTAACCCTAACCCTAACCCTAACCCTAACCCTAACCCTAACCCTAACCCTAACCCTAACCCTAACCCTAACCCTAACCCTAACCCTAACCCTAACCCTAACCCTAACCCTAACCCTAACCCTAACCCTAACCCTAACCCTAACCCTAACCCTAACCCTAACCCTAACCCTAACCCTAACCCTAACCCTAACCCTAACCCTAACCCTAACCCTAACCCTAACCCTAACCCTAACCCTAACCCTAACCCTAACCCTAACCCTAACCCTAACCCTAACCCTAACCCTAACCCTAACCCTAACCCTAACCCTAACCCTAACCCTAACCCTAACCCTAACCCTAACCCTAACCCTAACCCTAACCCTAACCCTAACCCTAACCCTAACCCTAACCCTAACCCTAACCCTAACCCTAACCCTAACCCTAACCCTAACCCTAACCCTAACCCTAACCCTAACCCTAACCCTAACCCTAACCCTAACCCTAACCCTAACCCTAACCCTAACCCTAACCCTAACCCTAACCCTAACCCTAACCCTAACCCTAACCCTAACCCTAACCCTAACCCTAACCCTAACCCTAACCCTAACCCTAACCCTAACCCTAACCCTAACCCTAACCCTAACCCTAACCCTAACCCTAACCCTAACCCTAACCCTAACCCTAACCCTAACCCTAACCCTAACCCTAACCCTAACCCTAACCCTAACCCTAACCCTAACCCTAACCCTAACCCTAACCCTAACCCTAACCCTAACCCTAACCCTAACCCTAACCCTAACCCTAACCCTAACCCTAACCCTAACCCTAACCCTAACCCTAACCCTAACCCTAACCCTAACCCTAACCCTAACCCTAACCCTAACCCTAACCCTAACCCTAACCCTAACCCTAACCCTAACCCTAACCCTAACCCTAACCCTAACCCTAACCCTAACCCTAACCCTAACCCTAACCCTAACCCTAACCCTAACCCTAACCCTAACCCTAACCCTAACCCTAACCCTAACCCTAACCCTAACCCTAACCCTAACCCTAACCCTAACCCTAACCCTAACCCTAACCCTAACCCTAACCCTAACCCTAACCCTAACCCTAACCCTAACCCTAACCCTAACCCTAACCCTAACCCTAACCCTAACCCTAACCCTAACCCTAACCCTAACCCTAACCCTAACCCTAACCCTAACCCTAACCCTAACCCTAACCCTAACCCTAACCCTAACCCTAACCCTAACCCTAACCCTAACCCTAACCCTAACCCTAACCCTAACCCTAACCCTAACCCTAACCCTAACCCTAACCCTAACCCTAACCCTAACCCTAACCCTAACCCTAACCCTAACCCTAACCCTAACCCTAACCCTAACCCTAACCCTAACCCTAACCCTAACCCTAACCCTAACCCTAACCCTAACCCTAACCCTAACCCTAACCCTAACCCTAACCCTAACCCTAACCCTAACCCTAACCCTAACCCTAACCCTAACCCTAACCCTAACCCTAACCCTAACCCTAACCCTAACCCTAACCCTAACCCTAACCCTAACCCTAACCCTAACCCTAACCCTAACCCTAACCCTAACCCTAACCCTAACCCTAACCCTAACCCTAACCCTAACCCTAACCCTAACCCTAACCCTAACCCTAACCCTAACCCTAACCCTAACCCTAACCCTAACCCTAACCCTAACCCTAACCCTAACCCTAACCCTAACCCTAACCCTAACCCTAACCCTAACCCTAACCCTAACCCTAACCCTAACCCTAACCCTAACCCTAACCCTAACCCTAACCCTAACCCTAACCCTAACCCTAACCCTAACCCTAACCCTAACCCTAACCCTAACCCTAACCCTAACCCTAACCCTAACCCTAACCCTAACCCTAACCCTAACCCTAACCCTAACCCTAACCCTAACCCTAACCCTAACCCTAACCCTAACCCTAACCCTAACCCTAACCCTAACCCTAACCCTAACCCTAACCCTAACCCTAACCCTAACCCTAACCCTAACCCTAACCCTAACCCTAACCCTAACCCTAACCCTAACCCTAACCCTAACCCTAACCCTAACCCTAACCCTAACCCTAACCCTAACCCTAACCCTAACCCTAACCCTAACCCTAACCCTAACCCTAACCCTAACCCTAACCCTAACCCTAACCCTAACCCTAACCCTAACCCTAACCCTAACCCTAACCCTAACCCTAACCCTAACCCTAACCCTAACCCTAACCCTAACCCTAACCCTAACCCTAACCCTAACCCTAACCCTAACCCTAACCCTAACCCTAACCCTAACCCTAACCCTAACCCTAACCCTAACCCTAACCCTAACCCTAACCCTAACCCTAACCCTAACCCTAACCCTAACCCTAACCCTAACCCTAACCCTAACCCTAACCCTAACCCTAACCCTAACCCTAACCCTAACCCTAACCCTAACCCTAACCCTAACCCTAACCCTAACCCTAACCCTAACCCTAACCCTAACCCTAACCCTAACCCTAACCCTAACCCTAACCCTAACCCTAACCCTAACCCTAACCCTAACCCTAACCCTAACCCTAACCCTAACCCTAACCCTAACCCTAACCCTAACCCTAACCCTAACCCTAACCCTAACCCTAACCCTAACCCTAACCCTAACCCTAACCCTAACCCTAACCCTAACCCTAACCCTAACCCTAACCCTAACCCTAACCCTAACCCTAACCCTAACCCTAACCCTAACCCTAACCCTAACCCTAACCCTAACCCTAACCCTAACCCTAACCCTAACCCTAACCCTAACCCTAACCCTAACCCTAACCCTAACCCTAACCCTAACCCTAACCCTAACCCTAACCCTAACCCTAACCCTAACCCTAACCCTAACCCTAACCCTAACCCTAACCCTAACCCTAACCCTAACCCTAACCCTAACCCTAACCCTAACCCTAACCCTAACCCTAACCCTAACCCTAACCCTAACCCTAACCCTAACCCTAACCCTAACCCTAACCCTAACCCTAACCCTAACCCTAACCCTAACCCTAACCCTAACCCTAACCCTAACCCTAACCCTAACCCTAACCCTAACCCTAACCCTAACCCTAACCCTAACCCTAACCCTAACCCTAACCCTAACCCTAACCCTAACCCTAACCCTAACCCTAACCCTAACCCTAACCCTAACCCTAACCCTAACCCTAACCCTAACCCTAACCCTAACCCTAACCCTAACCCTAACCCTAACCCTAACCCTAACCCTAACCCTAACCCTAACCCTAACCCTAACCCTAACCCTAACCCTAACCCTAACCCTAACCCTAACCCTAACCCTAACCCTAACCCTAACCCTAACCCTAACCCTAACCCTAACCCTAACCCTAACCCTAACCCTAACCCTAACCCTAACCCTAACCCTAACCCTAACCCTAACCCTAACCCTAACCCTAACCCTAACCCTAACCCTAACCCTAACCCTAACCCTAACCCTAACCCTAACCCTAACCCTAACCCTAACCCTAACCCTAACCCTAACCCTAACCCTAACCCTAACCCTAACCCTAACCCTAACCCTAACCCTAACCCTAACCCTAACCCTAACCCTAACCCTAACCCTAACCCTAACCCTAACCCTAACCCTAACCCTAACCCTAACCCTAACCCTAACCCTAACCCTAACCCTAACCCTAACCCTAACCCTAACCCTAACCCTAACCCTAACCCTAACCCTAACCCTAACCCTAACCCTAACCCTAACCCTAACCCTAACCCTAACCCTAACCCTAACCCTAACCCTAACCCTAACCCTAACCCTAACCCTAACCCTAACCCTAACCCTAACCCTAACCCTAACCCTAACCCTAACCCTAACCCTAACCCTAACCCTAACCCTAACCCTAACCCTAACCCTAACCCTAACCCTAACCCTAACCCTAACCCTAACCCTAACCCTAACCCTAACCCTAACCCTAACCCTAACCCTAACCCTAACCCTAACCCTAACCCTAACCCTAACCCTAACCCTAACCCTAACCCTAACCCTAACCCTAACCCTAACCCTAACCCTAACCCTAACCCTAACCCTAACCCTAACCCTAACCCTAACCCTAACCCTAACCCTAACCCTAACCCTAACCCTAACCCTAACCCTAACCCTAACCCTAACCCTAACCCTAACCCTAACCCTAACCCTAACCCTAACCCTAACCCTAACCCTAACCCTAACCCTAACCCTAACCCTAACCCTAACCCTAACCCTAACCCTAACCCTAACCCTAACCCTAACCCTAACCCTAACCCTAACCCTAACCCTAACCCTAACCCTAACCCTAACCCTAACCCTAACCCTAACCCTAACCCTAACCCTAACCCTAACCCTAACCCTAACCCTAACCCTAACCCTAACCCTAACCCTAACCCTAACCCTAACCCTAACCCTAACCCTAACCCTAACCCTAACCCTAACCCTAACCCTAACCCTAACCCTAACCCTAACCCTAACCCTAACCCTAACCCTAACCCTAACCCTAACCCTAACCCTAACCCTAACCCTAACCCTAACCCTAACCCTAACCCTAACCCTAACCCTAACCCTAACCCTAACCCTAACCCTAACCCTAACCCTAACCCTAACCCTAACCCTAACCCTAACCCTAACCCTAACCCTAACCCTAACCCTAACCCTAACCCTAACCCTAACCCTAACCCTAACCCTAACCCTAACCCTAACCCTAACCCTAACCCTAACCCTAACCCTAACCCTAACCCTAACCCTAACCCTAACCCTAACCCTAACCCTAACCCTAACCCTAACCCTAACCCTAACCCTAACCCTAACCCTAACCCTAACCCTAACCCTAACCCTAACCCTAACCCTAACCCTAACCCTAACCCTAACCCTAACCCTAACCCTAACCCTAACCCTAACCCTAACCCTAACCCTAACCCTAACCCTAACCCTAACCCTAACCCTAACCCTAACCCTAACCCTAACCCTAACCCTAACCCTAACCCTAACCCTAACCCTAACCCTAACCCTAACCCTAACCCTAACCCTAACCCTAACCCTAACCCTAACCCTAACCCTAACCCTAACCCTAACCCTAACCCTAACCCTAACCCTAACCCTAACCCTAACCCTAACCCTAACCCTAACCCTAACCCTAACCCTAACCCTAACCCTAACCCTAACCCTAACCCTAACCCTAACCCTAACCCTAACCCTAACCCTAACCCTAACCCTAACCCTAACCCTAACCCTAACCCTAACCCTAACCCTAACCCTAACCCTAACCCTAACCCTAACCCTAACCCTAACCCTAACCCTAACCCTAACCCTAACCCTAACCCTAACCCTAACCCTAACCCTAACCCTAACCCTAACCCTAACCCTAACCCTAACCCTAACCCTAACCCTAACCCTAACCCTAACCCTAACCCTAACCCTAACCCTAACCCTAACCCTAACCCTAACCCTAACCCTAACCCTAACCCTAACCCTAACCCTAACCCTAACCCTAACCCTAACCCTAACCCTAACCCTAACCCTAACCCTAACCCTAACCCTAACCCTAACCCTAACCCTAACCCTAACCCTAACCCTAACCCTAACCCTAACCCTAACCCTAACCCTAACCCTAACCCTAACCCTAACCCTAACCCTAACCCTAACCCTAACCCTAACCCTAACCCTAACCCTAACCCTAACCCTAACCCTAACCCTAACCCTAACCCTAACCCTAACCCTAACCCTAACCCTAACCCTAACCCTAACCCTAACCCTAACCCTAACCCTAACCCTAACCCTAACCCTAACCCTAACCCTAACCCTAACCCTAACCCTAACCCTAACCCTAACCCTAACCCTAACCCTAACCCTAACCCTAACCCTAACCCTAACCCTAACCCTAACCCTAACCCTAACCCTAACCCTAACCCTAACCCTAACCCTAACCCTAACCCTAACCCTAACCCTAACCCTAACCCTAACCCTAACCCTAACCCTAACCCTAACCCTAACCCTAACCCTAACCCTAACCCTAACCCTAACCCTAACCCTAACCCTAACCCTAACCCTAACCCTAACCCTAACCCTAACCCTAACCCTAACCCTAACCCTAACCCTAACCCTAACCCTAACCCTAACCCTAACCCTAACCCTAACCCTAACCCTAACCCTAACCCTAACCCTAACCCTAACCCTAACCCTAACCCTAACCCTAACCCTAACCCTAACCCTAACCCTAACCCTAACCCTAACCCTAACCCTAACCCTAACCCTAACCCTAACCCTAACCCTAACCCTAACCCTAACCCTAACCCTAACCCTAACCCTAACCCTAACCCTAACCCTAACCCTAACCCTAACCCTAACCCTAACCCTAACCCTAACCCTAACCCTAACCCTAACCCTAACCCTAACCCTAACCCTAACCCTAACCCTAACCCTAACCCTAACCCTAACCCTAACCCTAACCCTAACCCTAACCCTAACCCTAACCCTAACCCTAACCCTAACCCTAACCCTAACCCTAACCCTAACCCTAACCCTAACCCTAACCCTAACCCTAACCCTAACCCTAACCCTAACCCTAACCCTAACCCTAACCCTAACCCTAACCCTAACCCTAACCCTAACCCTAACCCTAACCCTAACCCTAACCCTAACCCTAACCCTAACCCTAACCCTAACCCTAACCCTAACCCTAACCCTAACCCTAACCCTAACCCTAACCCTAACCCTAACCCTAACCCTAACCCTAACCCTAACCCTAACCCTAACCCTAACCCTAACCCTAACCCTAACCCTAACCCTAACCCTAACCCTAACCCTAACCCTAACCCTAACCCTAACCCTAACCCTAACCCTAACCCTAACCCTAACCCTAACCCTAACCCTAACCCTAACCCTAACCCTAACCCTAACCCTAACCCTAACCCTAACCCTAACCCTAACCCTAACCCTAACCCTAACCCTAACCCTAACCCTAACCCTAACCCTAACCCTAACCCTAACCCTAACCCTAACCCTAACCCTAACCCTAACCCTAACCCTAACCCTAACCCTAACCCTAACCCTAACCCTAACCCTAACCCTAACCCTAACCCTAACCCTAACCCTAACCCTAACCCTAACCCTAACCCTAACCCTAACCCTAACCCTAACCCTAACCCTAACCCTAACCCTAACCCTAACCCTAACCCTAACCCTAACCCTAACCCTAACCCTAACCCTAACCCTAACCCTAACCCTAACCCTAACCCTAACCCTAACCCTAACCCTAACCCTAACCCTAACCCTAACCCTAACCCTAACCCTAACCCTAACCCTAACCCTAACCCTAACCCTAACCCTAACCCTAACCCTAACCCTAACCCTAACCCTAACCCTAACCCTAACCCTAACCCTAACCCTAACCCTAACCCTAACCCTAACCCTAACCCTAACCCTAACCCTAACCCTAACCCTAACCCTAACCCTAACCCTAACCCTAACCCTAACCCTAACCCTAACCCTAACCCTAACCCTAACCCTAACCCTAACCCTAACCCTAACCCTAACCCTAACCCTAACCCTAACCCTAACCCTAACCCTAACCCTAACCCTAACCCTAACCCTAACCCTAACCCTAACCCTAACCCTAACCCTAACCCTAACCCTAACCCTAACCCTAACCCTAACCCTAACCCTAACCCTAACCCTAACCCTAACCCTAACCCTAACCCTAACCCTAACCCTAACCCTAACCCTAACCCTAACCCTAACCCTAACCCTAACCCTAACCCTAACCCTAACCCTAACCCTAACCCTAACCCTAACCCTAACCCTAACCCTAACCCTAACCCTAACCCTAACCCTAACCCTAACCCTAACCCTAACCCTAACCCTAACCCTAACCCTAACCCTAACCCTAACCCTAACCCTAACCCTAACCCTAACCCTAACCCTAACCCTAACCCTAACCCTAACCCTAACCCTAACCCTAACCCTAACCCTAACCCTAACCCTAACCCTAACCCTAACCCTAACCCTAACCCTAACCCTAACCCTAACCCTAACCCTAACCCTAACCCTAACCCTAACCCTAACCCTAACCCTAACCCTAACCCTAACCCTAACCCTAACCCTAACCCTAACCCTAACCCTAACCCTAACCCTAACCCTAACCCTAACCCTAACCCTAACCCTAACCCTAACCCTAACCCTAACCCTAACCCTAACCCTAACCCTAACCCTAACCCTAACCCTAACCCTAACCCTAACCCTAACCCTAACCCTAACCCTAACCCTAACCCTAACCCTAACCCTAACCCTAACCCTAACCCTAACCCTAACCCTAACCCTAACCCTAACCCTAACCCTAACCCTAACCCTAACCCTAACCCTAACCCTAACCCTAACCCTAACCCTAACCCTAACCCTAACCCTAACCCTAACCCTAACCCTAACCCTAACCCTAACCCTAACCCTAACCCTAACCCTAACCCTAACCCTAACCCTAACCCTAACCCTAACCCTAACCCTAACCCTAACCCTAACCCTAACCCTAACCCTAACCCTAACCCTAACCCTAACCCTAACCCTAACCCTAACCCTAACCCTAACCCTAACCCTAACCCTAACCCTAACCCTAACCCTAACCCTAACCCTAACCCTAACCCTAACCCTAACCCTAACCCTAACCCTAACCCTAACCCTAACCCTAACCCTAACCCTAACCCTAACCCTAACCCTAACCCTAACCCTAACCCTAACCCTAACCCTAACCCTAACCCTAACCCTAACCCTAACCCTAACCCTAACCCTAACCCTAACCCTAACCCTAACCCTAACCCTAACCCTAACCCTAACCCTAACCCTAACCCTAACCCTAACCCTAACCCTAACCCTAACCCTAACCCTAACCCTAACCCTAACCCTAACCCTAACCCTAACCCTAACCCTAACCCTAACCCTAACCCTAACCCTAACCCTAACCCTAACCCTAACCCTAACCCTAACCCTAACCCTAACCCTAACCCTAACCCTAACCCTAACCCTAACCCTAACCCTAACCCTAACCCTAACCCTAACCCTAACCCTAACCCTAACCCTAACCCTAACCCTAACCCTAACCCTAACCCTAACCCTAACCCTAACCCTAACCCTAACCCTAACCCTAACCCTAACCCTAACCCTAACCCTAACCCTAACCCTAACCCTAACCCTAACCCTAACCCTAACCCTAACCCTAACCCTAACCCTAACCCTAACCCTAACCCTAACCCTAACCCTAACCCTAACCCTAACCCTAACCCTAACCCTAACCCTAACCCTAACCCTAACCCTAACCCTAACCCTAACCCTAACCCTAACCCTAACCCTAACCCTAACCCTAACCCTAACCCTAACCCTAACCCTAACCCTAACCCTAACCCTAACCCTAACCCTAACCCTAACCCTAACCCTAACCCTAACCCTAACCCTAACCCTAACCCTAACCCTAACCCTAACCCTAACCCTAACCCTAACCCTAACCCTAACCCTAACCCTAACCCTAACCCTAACCCTAACCCTAACCCTAACCCTAACCCTAACCCTAACCCTAACCCTAACCCTAACCCTAACCCTAACCCTAACCCTAACCCTAACCCTAACCCTAACCCTAACCCTAACCCTAACCCTAACCCTAACCCTAACCCTAACCCTAACCCTAACCCTAACCCTAACCCTAACCCTAACCCTAACCCTAACCCTAACCCTAACCCTAACCCTAACCCTAACCCTAACCCTAACCCTAACCCTAACCCTAACCCTAACCCTAACCCTAACCCTAACCCTAACCCTAACCCTAACCCTAACCCTAACCCTAACCCTAACCCTAACCCTAACCCTAACCCTAACCCTAACCCTAACCCTAACCCTAACCCTAACCCTAACCCTAACCCTAACCCTAACCCTAACCCTAACCCTAACCCTAACCCTAACCCTAACCCTAACCCTAACCCTAACCCTAACCCTAACCCTAACCCTAACCCTAACCCTAACCCTAACCCTAACCCTAACCCTAACCCTAACCCTAACCCTAACCCTAACCCTAACCCTAACCCTAACCCTAACCCTAACCCTAACCCTAACCCTAACCCTAACCCTAACCCTAACCCTAACCCTAACCCTAACCCTAACCCTAACCCTAACCCTAACCCTAACCCTAACCCTAACCCTAACCCTAACCCTAACCCTAACCCTAACCCTAACCCTAACCCTAACCCTAACCCTAACCCTAACCCTAACCCTAACCCTAACCCTAACCCTAACCCTAACCCTAACCCTAACCCTAACCCTAACCCTAACCCTAACCCTAACCCTAACCCTAACCCTAACCCTAACCCTAACCCTAACCCTAACCCTAACCCTAACCCTAACCCTAACCCTAACCCTAACCCTAACCCTAACCCTAACCCTAACCCTAACCCTAACCCTAACCCTAACCCTAACCCTAACCCTAACCCTAACCCTAACCCTAACCCTAACCCTAACCCTAACCCTAACCCTAACCCTAACCCTAACCCTAACCCTAACCCTAACCCTAACCCTAACCCTAACCCTAACCC
Organism: Heloderma suspectum; assembly: GCF_057233095.1. Taxonomy (NCBI): domain Eukaryota; kingdom Metazoa; phylum Chordata; class Lepidosauria; order Squamata; family Helodermatidae; genus Heloderma; species Heloderma suspectum. The sequence continues at coordinate 45,409,952 of NC_139469.1, read as the reverse complement.
TAACCCTAACCCTAACCCTAACCCTAACCCTAACCCTAACCCTAACCCTAACCCTAACCCTAACCCTAACCCTAACCCTAACCCTAACCCTAACCCTAACCCTAACCCTAACCCTAACCCTAACCCTAACCCTAACCCTAACCCTAACCCTAACCCTAACCCTAACCCTAACCCTAACCCTAACCCTAACCCTAACCCTAACCCTAACCCTAACCCTAACCCTAACCCTAACCCTAACCCTAACCCTAACCCTAACCCTAACCCTAACCCTAACCCTAACCCTAACCCTAACCCTAACCCTAACCCTAACCCTAACCCTAACCCTAACCCTAACCCTAACCCTAACCCTAACCCTAACCCTAACCCTAACCCTAACCCTAACCCTAACCCTAACCCTAACCCTAACCCTAACCCTAACCCTAACCCTAACCCTAACCCTAACCCTAACCCTAACCCTAACCCTAACCCTAACCCTAACCCTAACCCTAACCCTAACCCTAACCCTAACCCTAACCCTAACCCTAACCCTAACCCTAACCCTAACCCTAACCCTAACCCTAACCCTAACCCTAACCCTAACCCTAACCCTAACCCTAACCCTAACCCTAACCCTAACCCTAACCCTAACCCTAACCCTAACCCTAACCCTAACCCTAACCCTAACCCTAACCCTAACCCTAACCCTAACCCTAACCCTAACCCTAACCCTAACCCTAACCCTAACCCTAACCCTAACCCTAACCCTAACCCTAACCCTAACCCTAACCCTAACCCTAACCCTAACCCTAACCCTAACCCTAACCCTAACCCTAACCCTAACCCTAACCCTAACCCTAACCCTAACCCTAACCCTAACCCTAACCCTAACCCTAACCCTAACCCTAACCCTAACCCTAACCCTAACCCTAACCCTAACCCTAACCCTAACCCTAACCCTAACCCTAACCCTAACCCTAACCCTAACCCTAACCCTAACCCTAACCCTAACCCTAACCCTAACCCTAACCCTAACCCTAACCCTAACCCTAACCCTAACCCTAACCCTAACCCTAACCCTAACCCTAACCCTAACCCTAACCCTAACCCTAACCCTAACCCTAACCCTAACCCTAACCCTAACCCTAACCCTAACCCTAACCCTAACCCTAACCCTAACCCTAACCCTAACCCTAACCCTAACCCTAACCCTAACCCTAACCCTAACCCTAACCCTAACCCTAACCCTAACCCTAACCCTAACCCTAACCCTAACCCTAACCCTAACCCTAACCCTAACCCTAACCCTAACCCTAACCCTAACCCTAACCCTAACCCTAACCCTAACCCTAACCCTAACCCTAACCCTAACCCTAACCCTAACCCTAACCCTAACCCTAACCCTAACCCTAACCCTAACCCTAACCCTAACCCTAACCCTAACCCTAACCCTAACCCTAACCCTAACCCTAACCCTAACCCTAACCCTAACCCTAACCCTAACCCTAACCCTAACCCTAACCCTAACCCTAACCCTAACCCTAACCCTAACCCTAACCCTAACCCTAACCCTAACCCTAACCCTAACCCTAACCCTAACCCTAACCCTAACCCTAACCCTAACCCTAACCCTAACCCTAACCCTAACCCTAACCCTAACCCTAACCCTAACCCTAACCCTAACCCTAACCCTAACCCTAACCCTAACCCTAACCCTAACCCTAACCCTAACCCTAACCCTAACCCTAACCCTAACCCTAACCCTAACCCTAACCCTAACCCTAACCCTAACCCTAACCCTAACCCTAACCCTAACCCTAACCCTAACCCTAACCCTAACCCTAACCCTAACCCTAACCCTAACCCTAACCCTAACCCTAACCCTAACCCTAACCCTAACCCTAACCCTAACCCTAACCCTAACCCTAACCCTAACCCTAACCCTAACCCTAACCCTAACCCTAACCCTAACCCTAACCCTAACCCTAACCCTAACCCTAACCCTAACCCTAACCCTAACCCTAACCCTAACCCTAACCCTAACCCTAACCCTAACCCTAACCCTAACCCTAACCCTAACCCTAACCCTAACCCTAACCCTAACCCTAACCCTAACCCTAACCCTAACCCTAACCCTAACCCTAACCCTAACCCTAACCCTAACCCTAACCCTAACCCTAACCCTAACCCTAACCCTAACCCTAACCCTAACCCTAACCCTAACCCTAACCCTAACCCTAACCCTAACCCTAACCCTAACCCTAACCCTAACCCTAACCCTAACCCTAACCCTAACCCTAACCCTAACCCTAACCCTAACCCTAACCCTAACCCTAACCCTAACCCTAACCCTAACCCTAACCCTAACCCTAACCCTAACCCTAACCCTAACCCTAACCCTAACCCTAACCCTAACCCTAACCCTAACCCTAACCCTAACCCTAACCCTAACCCTAACCCTAACCCTAACCCTAACCCTAACCCTAACCCTAACCCTAACCCTAACCCTAACCCTAACCCTAACCCTAACCCTAACCCTAACCCTAACCCTAACCCTAACCCTAACCCTAACCCTAACCCTAACCCTAACCCTAACCCTAACCCTAACCCTAACCCTAACCCTAACCCTAACCCTAACCCTAACCCTAACCCTAACCCTAACCCTAACCCTAACCCTAACCCTAACCCTAACCCTAACCCTAACCCTAACCCTAACCCTAACCCTAACCCTAACCCTAACCCTAACCCTAACCCTAACCCTAACCCTAACCCTAACCCTAACCCTAACCCTAACCCTAACCCTAACCCTAACCCTAACCCTAACCCTAACCCTAACCCTAACCCTAACCCTAACCCTAACCCTAACCCTAACCCTAACCCTAACCCTAACCCTAACCCTAACCCTAACCCTAACCCTAACCCTAACCCTAACCCTAACCCTAACCCTAACCCTAACCCTAACCCTAACCCTAACCCTAACCCTAACCCTAACCCTAACCCTAACCCTAACCCTAACCCTAACCCTAACCCTAACCCTAACCCTAACCCTAACCCTAACCCTAACCCTAACCCTAACCCTAACCCTAACCCTAACCCTAACCCTAACCCTAACCCTAACCCTAACCCTAACCCTAACCCTAACCCTAACCCTAACCCTAACCCTAACCCTAACCCTAACCCTAACCCTAACCCTAACCCTAACCCTAACCCTAACCCTAACCCTAACCCTAACCCTAACCCTAACCCTAACCCTAACCCTAACCCTAACCCTAACCCTAACCCTAACCCTAACCCTAACCCTAACCCTAACCCTAACCCTAACCCTAACCCTAACCCTAACCCTAACCCTAACCCTAACCCTAACCCTAACCCTAACCCTAACCCTAACCCTAACCCTAACCCTAACCCTAACCCTAACCCTAACCCTAACCCTAACCCTAACCCTAACCCTAACCCTAACCCTAACCCTAACCCTAACCCTAACCCTAACCCTAACCCTAACCCTAACCCTAACCCTAACCCTAACCCTAACCCTAACCCTAACCCTAACCCTAACCCTAACCCTAACCCTAACCCTAACCCTAACCCTAACCCTAACCCTAACCCTAACCCTAACCCTAACCCTAACCCTAACCCTAACCCTAACCCTAACCCTAACCCTAACCCTAACCCTAACCCTAACCCTAACCCTAACCCTAACCCTAACCCTAACCCTAACCCTAACCCTAACCCTAACCCTAACCCTAACCCTAACCCTAACCCTAACCCTAACCCTAACCCTAACCCTAACCCTAACCCTAACCCTAACCCTAACCCTAACCCTAACCCTAACCCTAACCCTAACCCTAACCCTAACCCTAACCCTAACCCTAACCCTAACCCTAACCCTAACCCTAACCCTAACCCTAACCCTAACCCTAACCCTAACCCTAACCCTAACCCTAACCCTAACCCTAACCCTAACCCTAACCCTAACCCTAACCCTAACCCTAACCCTAACCCTAACCCTAACCCTAACCCTAACCCTAACCCTAACCCTAACCCTAACCCTAACCCTAACCCTAACCCTAACCCTAACCCTAACCCTAACCCTAACCCTAACCCTAACCCTAACCCTAACCCTAACCCTAACCCTAACCCTAACCCTAACCCTAACCCTAACCCTAACCCTAACCCTAACCCTAACCCTAACCCTAACCCTAACCCTAACCCTAACCCTAACCCTAACCCTAACCCTAACCCTAACCCTAACCCTAACCCTAACCCTAACCCTAACCCTAACCCTAACCCTAACCCTAACCCTAACCCTAACCCTAACCCTAACCCTAACCCTAACCCTAACCCTAACCCTAACCCTAACCCTAACCCTAACCCTAACCCTAACCCTAACCCTAACCCTAACCCTAACCCTAACCCTAACCCTAACCCTAACCCTAACCCTAACCCTAACCCTAACCCTAACCCTAACCCTAACCCTAACCCTAACCCTAACCCTAACCCTAACCCTAACCCTAACCCTAACCCTAACCCTAACCCTAACCCTAACCCTAACCCTAACCCTAACCCTAACCCTAACCCTAACCCTAACCCTAACCCTAACCCTAACCCTAACCCTAACCCTAACCCTAACCCTAACCCTAACCCTAACCCTAACCCTAACCCTAACCCTAACCCTAACCCTAACCCTAACCCTAACCCTAACCCTAACCCTAACCCTAACCCTAACCCTAACCCTAACCCTAACCCTAACCCTAACCCTAACCCTAACCCTAACCCTAACCCTAACCCTAACCCTAACCCTAACCCTAACCCTAACCCTAACCCTAACCCTAACCCTAACCCTAACCCTAACCCTAACCCTAACCCTAACCCTAACCCTAACCCTAACCCTAACCCTAACCCTAACCCTAACCCTAACCCTAACCCTAACCCTAACCCTAACCCTAACCCTAACCCTAACCCTAACCCTAACCCTAACCCTAACCCTAACCCTAACCCTAACCCTAACCCTAACCCTAACCCTAACCCTAACCCTAACCCTAACCCTAACCCTAACCCTAACCCTAACCCTAACCCTAACCCTAACCCTAACCCTAACCCTAACCCTAACCCTAACCCTAACCCTAACCCTAACCCTAACCCTAACCCTAACCCTAACCCTAACCCTAACCCTAACCCTAACCCTAACCCTAACCCTAACCCTAACCCTAACCCTAACCCTAACCCTAACCCTAACCCTAACCCTAACCCTAACCCTAACCCTAACCCTAACCCTAACCCTAACCCTAACCCTAACCCTAACCCTAACCCTAACCCTAACCCTAACCCTAACCCTAACCCTAACCCTAACCCTAACCCTAACCCTAACCCTAACCCTAACCCTAACCCTAACCCTAACCCTAACCCTAACCCTAACCCTAACCCTAACCCTAACCCTAACCCTAACCCTAACCCTAACCCTAACCCTAACCCTAACCCTAACCCTAACCCTAACCCTAACCCTAACCCTAACCCTAACCCTAACCCTAACCCTAACCCTAACCCTAACCCTAACCCTAACCCTAACCCTAACCCTAACCCTAACCCTAACCCTAACCCTAACCCTAACCCTAACCCTAACCCTAACCCTAACCCTAACCCTAACCCTAACCCTAACCCTAACCCTAACCCTAACCCTAACCCTAACCCTAACCCTAACCCTAACCCTAACCCTAACCCTAACCCTAACCCTAACCCTAACCCTAACCCTAACCCTAACCCTAACCCTAACCCTAACCCTAACCCTAACCCTAACCCTAACCCTAACCCTAACCCTAACCCTAACCCTAACCCTAACCCTAACCCTAACCCTAACCCTAACCCTAACCCTAACCCTAACCCTAACCCTAACCCTAACCCTAACCCTAACCCTAACCCTAACCCTAACCCTAACCCTAACCCTAACCCTAACCCTAACCCTAACCCTAACCCTAACCCTAACCCTAACCCTAACCCTAACCCTAACCCTAACCCTAACCCTAACCCTAACCCTAACCCTAACCCTAACCCTAACCCTAACCCTAACCCTAACCCTAACCCTAACCCTAACCCTAACCCTAACCCTAACCCTAACCCTAACCCTAACCCTAACCCTAACCCTAACCCTAACCCTAACCCTAACCCTAACCCTAACCCTAACCCTAACCCTAACCCTAACCCTAACCCTAACCCTAACCCTAACCCTAACCCTAACCCTAACCCTAACCCTAACCCTAACCCTAACCCTAACCCTAACCCTAACCCTAACCCTAACCCTAACCCTAACCCTAACCCTAACCCTAACCCTAACCCTAACCCTAACCCTAACCCTAACCCTAACCCTAACCCTAACCCTAACCCTAACCCTAACCCTAACCCTAACCCTAACCCTAACCCTAACCCTAACCCTAACCCTAACCCTAACCCTAACCCTAACCCTAACCCTAACCCTAACCCTAACCCTAACCCTAACCCTAACCCTAACCCTAACCCTAACCCTAACCCTAACCCTAACCCTAACCCTAACCCTAACCCTAACCCTAACCCTAACCCTAACCCTAACCCTAACCCTAACCCTAACCCTAACCCTAACCCTAACCCTAACCCTAACCCTAACCCTAACCCTAACCCTAACCCTAACCCTAACCCTAACCCTAACCCTAACCCTAACCCTAACCCTAACCCTAACCCTAACCCTAACCCTAACCCTAACCCTAACCCTAACCCTAACCCTAACCCTAACCCTAACCCTAACCCTAACCCTAACCCTAACCCTAACCCTAACCCTAACCCTAACCCTAACCCTAACCCTAACCCTAACCCTAACCCTAACCCTAACCCTAACCCTAACCCTAACCCTAACCCTAACCCTAACCCTAACCCTAACCCTAACCCTAACCCTAACCCTAACCCTAACCCTAACCCTAACCCTAACCCTAACCCTAACCCTAACCCTAACCCTAACCCTAACCCTAACCCTAACCCTAACCCTAACCCTAACCCTAACCCTAACCCTAACCCTAACCCTAACCCTAACCCTAACCCTAACCCTAACCCTAACCCTAACCCTAACCCTAACCCTAACCCTAACCCTAACCCTAACCCTAACCCTAACCCTAACCCTAACCCTAACCCTAACCCTAACCCTAACCCTAACCCTAACCCTAACCCTAACCCTAACCCTAACCCTAACCCTAACCCTAACCCTAACCCTAACCCTAACCCTAACCCTAACCCTAACCCTAACCCTAACCCTAACCCTAACCCTAACCCTAACCCTAACCCTAACCCTAACCCTAACCCTAACCCTAACCCTAACCCTAACCCTAACCCTAACCCTAACCCTAACCCTAACCCTAACCCTAACCCTAACCCTAACCCTAACCCTAACCCTAACCCTAACCCTAACCCTAACCCTAACCCTAACCCTAACCCTAACCCTAACCCTAACCCTAACCCTAACCCTAACCCTAACCCTAACCCTAACCCTAACCCTAACCCTAACCCTAACCCTAACCCTAACCCTAACCCTAACCCTAACCCTAACCCTAACCCTAACCCTAACCCTAACCCTAACCCTAACCCTAACCCTAACCCTAACCCTAACCCTAACCCTAACCCTAACCCTAACCCTAACCCTAACCCTAACCCTAACCCTAACCCTAACCCTAACCCTAACCCTAACCCTAACCCTAACCCTAACCCTAACCCTAACCCTAACCCTAACCCTAACCCTAACCCTAACCCTAACCCTAACCCTAACCCTAACCCTAACCCTAACCCTAACCCTAACCCTAACCCTAACCCTAACCCTAACCCTAACCCTAACCCTAACCCTAACCCTAACCCTAACCCTAACCCTAACCCTAACCCTAACCCTAACCCTAACCCTAACCCTAACCCTAACCCTAACCCTAACCCTAACCCTAACCCTAACCCTAACCCTAACCCTAACCCTAACCCTAACCCTAACCCTAACCCTAACCCTAACCCTAACCCTAACCCTAACCCTAACCCTAACCCTAACCCTAACCCTAACCCTAACCCTAACCCTAACCCTAACCCTAACCCTAACCCTAACCCTAACCCTAACCCTAACCCTAACCCTAACCCTAACCCTAACCCTAACCCTAACCCTAACCCTAACCCTAACCCTAACCCTAACCCTAACCCTAACCCTAACCCTAACCCTAACCCTAACCCTAACCCTAACCCTAACCCTAACCCTAACCCTAACCCTAACCCTAACCCTAACCCTAACCCTAACCCTAACCCTAACCCTAACCCTAACCCTAACCCTAACCCTAACCCTAACCCTAACCCTAACCCTAACCCTAACCCTAACCCTAACCCTAACCCTAACCCTAACCCTAACCCTAACCCTAACCCTAACCCTAACCCTAACCCTAACCCTAACCCTAACCCTAACCCTAACCCTAACCCTAACCCTAACCCTAACCCTAACCCTAACCCTAACCCTAACCCTAACCCTAACCCTAACCCTAACCCTAACCCTAACCCTAACCCTAACCCTAACCCTAACCCTAACCCTAACCCTAACCCTAACCCTAACCCTAACCCTAACCCTAACCCTAACCCTAACCCTAACCCTAACCCTAACCCTAACCCTAACCCTAACCCTAACCCTAACCCTAACCCTAACCCTAACCCTAACCCTAACCCTAACCCTAACCCTAACCCTAACCCTAACCCTAACCCTAACCCTAACCCTAACCCTAACCCTAACCCTAACCCTAACCCTAACCCTAACCCTAACCCTAACCCTAACCCTAACCCTAACCCTAACCCTAACCCTAACCCTAACCCTAACCCTAACCCTAACCCTAACCCTAACCCTAACCCTAACCCTAACCCTAACCCTAACCCTAACCCTAACCCTAACCCTAACCCTAACCCTAACCCTAACCCTAACCCTAACCCTAACCCTAACCCTAACCCTAACCCTAACCCTAACCCTAACCCTAACCCTAACCCTAACCCTAACCCTAACCCTAACCCTAACCCTAACCCTAACCCTAACCCTAACCCTAACCCTAACCCTAACCCTAACCCTAACCCTAACCCTAACCCTAACCCTAACCCTAACCCTAACCCTAACCCTAACCCTAACCCTAACCCTAACCCTAACCCTAACCCTAACCCTAACCCTAACCCTAACCCTAACCCTAACCCTAACCCTAACCCTAACCCTAACCCTAACCCTAACCCTAACCCTAACCCTAACCCTAACCCTAACCCTAACCCTAACCCTAACCCTAACCCTAACCCTAACCCTAACCCTAACCCTAACCCTAACCCTAACCCTAACCCTAACCCTAACCCTAACCCTAACCCTAACCCTAACCCTAACCCTAACCCTAACCCTAACCCTAACCCTAACCCTAACCCTAACCCTAACCCTAACCCTAACCCTAACCCTAACCCTAACCCTAACCCTAACCCTAACCCTAACCCTAACCCTAACCCTAACCCTAACCCTAACCCTAACCCTAACCCTAACCCTAACCCTAACCCTAACCCTAACCCTAACCCTAACCCTAACCCTAACCCTAACCCTAACCCTAACCCTAACCCTAACCCTAACCCTAACCCTAACCCTAACCCTAACCCTAACCCTAACCCTAACCCTAACCCTAACCCTAACCCTAACCCTAACCCTAACCCTAACCCTAACCCTAACCCTAACCCTAACCCTAACCCTAACCCTAACCCTAACCCTAACCCTAACCCTAACCCTAACCCTAACCCTAACCCTAACCCTAACCCTAACCCTAACCCTAACCCTAACCCTAACCCTAACCCTAACCCTAACCCTAACCCTAACCCTAACCCTAACCCTAACCCTAACCCTAACCCTAACCCTAACCCTAACCCTAACCCTAACCCTAACCCTAACCCTAACCCTAACCCTAACCCTAACCCTAACCCTAACCCTAACCCTAACCCTAACCCTAACCCTAACCCTAACCCTAACCCTAACCCTAACCCTAACCCTAACCCTAACCCTAACCCTAACCCTAACCCTAACCCTAACCCTAACCCTAACCCTAACCCTAACCCTAACCCTAACCCTAACCCTAACCCTAACCCTAACCCTAACCCTAACCCTAACCCTAACCCTAACCCTAACCCTAACCCTAACCCTAACCCTAACCCTAACCCTAACCCTAACCCTAACCCTAACCCTAACCCTAACCCTAACCCTAACCCTAACCCTAACCCTAACCCTAACCCTAACCCTAACCCTAACCCTAACCCTAACCCTAACCCTAACCCTAACCCTAACCCTAACCCTAACCCTAACCCTAACCCTAACCCTAACCCTAACCCTAACCCTAACCCTAACCCTAACCCTAACCCTAACCCTAACCCTAACCCTAACCCTAACCCTAACCCTAACCCTAACCCTAACCCTAACCCTAACCCTAACCCTAACCCTAACCCTAACCCTAACCCTAACCCTAACCCTAACCCTAACCCTAACCCTAACCCTAACCCTAACCCTAACCCTAACCCTAACCCTAACCCTAACCCTAACCCTAACCCTAACCCTAACCCTAACCCTAACCCTAACCCTAACCCTAACCCTAACCCTAACCCTAACCCTAACCCTAACCCTAACCCTAACCCTAACCCTAACCCTAACCCTAACCCTAACCCTAACCCTAACCCTAACCCTAACCCTAACCCTAACCCTAACCCTAACCCTAACCCTAACCCTAACCCTAACCCTAACCCTAACCCTAACCCTAACCCTAACCCTAACCCTAACCCTAACCCTAACCCTAACCCTAACCCTAACCCTAACCCTAACCCTAACCCTAACCCTAACCCTAACCCTAACCCTAACCCTAACCCTAACCCTAACCCTAACCCTAACCCTAACCCTAACCCTAACCCTAACCCTAACCCTAACCCTAACCCTAACCCTAACCCTAACCCTAACCCTAACCCTAACCCTAACCCTAACCCTAACCCTAACCCTAACCCTAACCCTAACCCTAACCCTAACCCTAACCCTAACCCTAACCCTAACCCTAACCCTAACCCTAACCCTAACCCTAACCCTAACCCTAACCCTAACCCTAACCCTAACCCTAACCCTAACCCTAACCCTAACCCTAACCCTAACCCTAACCCTAACCCTAACCCTAACCCTAACCCTAACCCTAACCCTAACCCTAACCCTAACCCTAACCCTAACCCTAACCCTAACCCTAACCCTAACCCTAACCCTAACCCTAACCCTAACCCTAACCCTAACCCTAACCCTAACCCTAACCCTAACCCTAACCCTAACCCTAACCCTAACCCTAACCCTAACCCTAACCCTAACCCTAACCCTAACCCTAACCCTAACCCTAACCCTAACCCTAACCCTAACCCTAACCCTAACCCTAACCCTAACCCTAACCCTAACCCTAACCCTAACCCTAACCCTAACCCTAACCCTAACCCTAACCCTAACCCTAACCCTAACCCTAACCCTAACCCTAACCCTAACCCTAACCCTAACCCTAACCCTAACCCTAACCCTAACCCTAACCCTAACCCTAACCCTAACCCTAACCCTAACCCTAACCCTAACCCTAACCCTAACCCTAACCCTAACCCTAACCCTAACCCTAACCCTAACCCTAACCCTAACCCTAACCCTAACCCTAACCCTAACCCTAACCCTAACCCTAACCCTAACCCTAACCCTAACCCTAACCCTAACCCTAACCCTAACCCTAACCCTAACCCTAACCCTAACCCTAACCCTAACCCTAACCCTAACCCTAACCCTAACCCTAACCCTAACCCTAACCCTAACCCTAACCCTAACCCTAACCCTAACCCTAACCCTAACCCTAACCCTAACCCTAACCCTAACCCTAACCCTAACCCTAACCCTAACCCTAACCCTAACCCTAACCCTAACCCTAACCCTAACCCTAACCCTAACCCTAACCCTAACCCTAACCCTAACCCTAACCCTAACCCTAACCCTAACCCTAACCCTAACCCTAACCCTAACCCTAACCCTAACCCTAACCCTAACCCTAACCCTAACCCTAACCCTAACCCTAACCCTAACCCTAACCCTAACCCTAACCCTAACCCTAACCCTAACCCTAACCCTAACCCTAACCCTAACCCTAACCCTAACCCTAACCCTAACCCTAACCCTAACCCTAACCCTAACCCTAACCCTAACCCTAACCCTAACCCTAACCCTAACCCTAACCCTAACCCTAACCCTAACCCTAACCCTAACCCTAACCCTAACCCTAACCCTAACCCTAACCCTAACCCTAACCCTAACCCTAACCCTAACCCTAACCCTAACCCTAACCCTAACCCTAACCCTAACCCTAACCCTAACCCTAACCCTAACCCTAACCCTAACCCTAACCCTAACCCTAACCCTAACCCTAACCCTAACCCTAACCCTAACCCTAACCCTAACCCTAACCCTAACCCTAACCCTAACCCTAACCCTAACCCTAACCCTAACCCTAACCCTAACCCTAACCCTAACCCTAACCCTAACCCTAACCCTAACCCTAACCCTAACCCTAACCCTAACCCTAACCCTAACCCTAACCCTAACCCTAACCCTAACCCTAACCCTAACCCTAACCCTAACCCTAACCCTAACCCTAACCCTAACCCTAACCCTAACCCTAACCCTAACCCTAACCCTAACCCTAACCCTAACCCTAACCCTAACCCTAACCCTAACCCTAACCCTAACCCTAACCCTAACCCTAACCCTAACCCTAACCCTAACCCTAACCCTAACCCTAACCCTAACCCTAACCCTAACCCTAACCCTAACCCTAACCCTAACCCTAACCCTAACCCTAACCCTAACCCTAACCCTAACCCTAACCCTAACCCTAACCCTAACCCTAACCCTAACCCTAACCCTAACCCTAACCCTAACCCTAACCCTAACCCTAACCCTAACCCTAACCCTAACCCTAACCCTAACCCTAACCCTAACCCTAACCCTAACCCTAACCCTAACCCTAACCCTAACCCTAACCCTAACCCTAACCCTAACCCTAACCCTAACCCTAACCCTAACCCTAACCCTAACCCTAACCCTAACCCTAACCCTAACCCTAACCCTAACCCTAACCCTAACCCTAACCCTAACCCTAACCCTAACCCTAACCCTAACCCTAACCCTAACCCTAACCCTAACCCTAACCCTAACCCTAACCCTAACCCTAACCCTAACCCTAACCCTAACCCTAACCCTAACCCTAACCCTAACCCTAACCCTAACCCTAACCCTAACCCTAACCCTAACCCTAACCCTAACCCTAACCCTAACCCTAACCCTAACCCTAACCCTAACCCTAACCCTAACCCTAACCCTAACCCTAACCCTAACCCTAACCCTAACCCTAACCCTAACCCTAACCCTAACCCTAACCCTAACCCTAACCCTAACCCTAACCCTAACCCTAACCCTAACCCTAACCCTAACCCTAACCCTAACCCTAACCCTAACCCTAACCCTAACCCTAACCCTAACCCTAACCCTAACCCTAACCCTAACCCTAACCCTAACCCTAACCCTAACCCTAACCCTAACCCTAACCCTAACCCTAACCCTAACCCTAACCCTAACCCTAACCCTAACCCTAACCCTAACCCTAACCCTAACCCTAACCCTAACCCTAACCCTAACCCTAACCCTAACCCTAACCCTAACCCTAACCCTAACCCTAACCCTAACCCTAACCCTAACCCTAACCCTAACCCTAACCCTAACCCTAACCCTAACCCTAACCCTAACCCTAACCCTAACCCTAACCCTAACCCTAACCCTAACCCTAACCCTAACCCTAACCCTAACCCTAACCCTAACCCTAACCCTAACCCTAACCCTAACCCTAACCCTAACCCTAACCCTAACCCTAACCCTAACCCTAACCCTAACCCTAACCCTAACCCTAACCCTAACCCTAACCCTAACCCTAACCCTAACCCTAACCCTAACCCTAACCCTAACCCTAACCCTAACCCTAACCCTAACCCTAACCCTAACCCTAACCCTAACCCTAACCCTAACCCTAACCCTAACCCTAACCCTAACCCTAACCCTAACCCTAACCCTAACCCTAACCCTAACCCTAACCCTAACCCTAACCCTAACCCTAACCCTAACCCTAACCCTAACCCTAACCCTAACCCTAACCCTAACCCTAACCCTAACCCTAACCCTAACCCTAACCCTAACCCTAACCCTAACCCTAACCCTAACCCTAACCCTAACCCTAACCCTAACCCTAACCCTAACCCTAACCCTAACCCTAACCCTAACCCTAACCCTAACCCTAACCCTAACCCTAACCCTAACCCTAACCCTAACCCTAACCCTAACCCTAACCCTAACCCTAACCCTAACCCTAACCCTAACCCTAACCCTAACCCTAACCCTAACCCTAACCCTAACCCTAACCCTAACCCTAACCCTAACCCTAACCCTAACCCTAACCCTAACCCTAACCCTAACCCTAACCCTAACCCTAACCCTAACCCTAACCCTAACCCTAACCCTAACCCTAACCCTAACCCTAACCCTAACCCTAACCCTAACCCTAACCCTAACCCTAACCCTAACCCTAACCCTAACCCTAACCCTAACCCTAACCCTAACCCTAACCCTAACCCTAACCCTAACCCTAACCCTAACCCTAACCCTAACCCTAACCCTAACCCTAACCCTAACCCTAACCCTAACCCTAACCCTAACCCTAACCCTAACCCTAACCCTAACCCTAACCCTAACCCTAACCCTAACCCTAACCCTAACCCTAACCCTAACCCTAACCCTAACCCTAACCCTAACCCTAACCCTAACCCTAACCCTAACCCTAACCCTAACCCTAACCCTAACCCTAACCCTAACCCTAACCCTAACCCTAACCCTAACCCTAACCCTAACCCTAACCCTAACCCTAACCCTAACCCTAACCCTAACCCTAACCCTAACCCTAACCCTAACCCTAACCCTAACCCTAACCCTAACCCTAACCCTAACCCTAACCCTAACCCTAACCCTAACCCTAACCCTAACCCTAACCCTAACCCTAACCCTAACCCTAACCCTAACCCTAACCCTAACCCTAACCCTAACCCTAACCCTAACCCTAACCCTAACCCTAACCCTAACCCTAACCCTAACCCTAACCCTAACCCTAACCCTAACCCTAACCCTAACCCTAACCCTAACCCTAACCCTAACCCTAACCCTAACCCTAACCCTAACCCTAACCCTAACCCTAACCCTAACCCTAACCCTAACCCTAACCCTAACCCTAACCCTAACCCTAACCCTAACCCTAACCCTAACCCTAACCCTAACCCTAACCCTAACCCTAACCCTAACCCTAACCCTAACCCTAACCCTAACCCTAACCCTAACCCTAACCCTAACCCTAACCCTAACCCTAACCCTAACCCTAACCCTAACCCTAACCCTAACCCTAACCCTAACCCTAACCCTAACCCTAACCCTAACCCTAACCCTAACCCTAACCCTAACCCTAACCCTAACCCTAACCCTAACCCTAACCCTAACCCTAACCCTAACCCTAACCCTAACCCTAACCCTAACCCTAACCCTAACCCTAACCCTAACCCTAACCCTAACCCTAACCCTAACCCTAACCCTAACCCTAACCCTAACCCTAACCCTAACCCTAACCCTAACCCTAACCCTAACCCTAACCCTAACCCTAACCCTAACCCTAACCCTAACCCTAACCCTAACCCTAACCCTAACCCTAACCCTAACCCTAACCCTAACCCTAACCCTAACCCTAACCCTAACCCTAACCCTAACCCTAACCCTAACCCTAACCCTAACCCTAACCCTAACCCTAACCCTAACCCTAACCCTAACCCTAACCCTAACCCTAACCCTAACCCTAACCCTAACCCTAACCCTAACCCTAACCCTAACCCTAACCCTAACCCTAACCCTAACCCTAACCCTAACCCTAACCCTAACCCTAACCCTAACCCTAACCCTAACCCTAACCCTAACCCTAACCCTAACCCTAACCCTAACCCTAACCCTAACCCTAACCCTAACCCTAACCCTAACCCTAACCCTAACCCTAACCCTAACCCTAACCCTAACCCTAACCCTAACCCTAACCCTAACCCTAACCCTAACCCTAACCCTAACCCTAACCCTAACCCTAACCCTAACCCTAACCCTAACCCTAACCCTAACCCTAACCCTAACCCTAACCCTAACCCTAACCCTAACCCTAACCCTAACCCTAACCCTAACCCTAACCCTAACCCTAACCCTAACCCTAACCCTAACCCTAACCCTAACCCTAACCCTAACCCTAACCCTAACCCTAACCCTAACCCTAACCCTAACCCTAACCCTAACCCTAACCCTAACCCTAACCCTAACCCTAACCCTAACCCTAACCCTAACCCTAACCCTAACCCTAACCCTAACCCTAACCCTAACCCTAACCCTAACCCTAACCCTAACCCTAACCCTAACCCTAACCCTAACCCTAACCCTAACCCTAACCCTAACCCTAACCCTAACCCTAACCCTAACCCTAACCCTAACCCTAACCCTAACCCTAACCCTAACCCTAACCCTAACCCTAACCCTAACCCTAACCCTAACCCTAACCCTAACCCTAACCCTAACCCTAACCCTAACCCTAACCCTAACCCTAACCCTAACCCTAACCCTAACCCTAACCCTAACCCTAACCCTAACCCTAACCCTAACCCTAACCCTAACCCTAACCCTAACCCTAACCCTAACCCTAACCCTAACCCTAACCCTAACCCTAACCCTAACCCTAACCCTAACCCTAACCCTAACCCTAACCCTAACCCTAACCCTAACCCTAACCCTAACCCTAACCCTAACCCTAACCCTAACCCTAACCCTAACCCTAACCCTAACCCTAACCCTAACCCTAACCCTAACCCTAACCCTAACCCTAACCCTAACCCTAACCCTAACCCTAACCCTAACCCTAACCCTAACCCTAACCCTAACCCTAACCCTAACCCTAACCCTAACCCTAACCCTAACCCTAACCCTAACCCTAACCCTAACCCTAACCCTAACCCTAACCCTAACCCTAACCCTAACCCTAACCCTAACCCTAACCCTAACCCTAACCCTAACCCTAACCCTAACCCTAACCCTAACCCTAACCCTAACCCTAACCCTAACCCTAACCCTAACCCTAACCCTAACCCTAACCCTAACCCTAACCCTAACCCTAACCCTAACCCTAACCCTAACCCTAACCCTAACCCTAACCCTAACCCTAACCCTAACCCTAACCCTAACCCTAACCCTAACCCTAACCCTAACCCTAACCCTAACCCTAACCCTAACCCTAACCCTAACCCTAACCCTAACCCTAACCCTAACCCTAACCCTAACCCTAACCCTAACCCTAACCCTAACCCTAACCCTAACCCTAACCCTAACCCTAACCCTAACCCTAACCCTAACCCTAACCCTAACCCTAACCCTAACCCTAACCCTAACCCTAACCCTAACCCTAACCCTAACCCTAACCCTAACCCTAACCCTAACCCTAACCCTAACCCTAACCCTAACCCTAACCCTAACCCTAACCCTAACCCTAACCCTAACCCTAACCCTAACCCTAACCCTAACCCTAACCCTAACCCTAACCCTAACCCTAACCCTAACCCTAACCCTAACCCTAACCCTAACCCTAACCCTAACCCTAACCCTAACCCTAACCCTAACCCTAACCCTAACCCTAACCCTAACCCTAACCCTAACCCTAACCCTAACCCTAACCCTAACCCTAACCCTAACCCTAACCCTAACCCTAACCCTAACCCTAACCCTAACCCTAACCCTAACCCTAACCCTAACCCTAACCCTAACCCTAACCCTAACCCTAACCCTAACCCTAACCCTAACCCTAACCCTAACCCTAACCCTAACCCTAACCCTAACCCTAACCCTAACCCTAACCCTAACCCTAACCCTAACCCTAACCCTAACCCTAACCCTAACCCTAACCCTAACCCTAACCCTAACCCTAACCCTAACCCTAACCCTAACCCTAACCCTAACCCTAACCCTAACCCTAACCCTAACCCTAACCCTAACCCTAACCCTAACCCTAACCCTAACCCTAACCCTAACCCTAACCCTAACCCTAACCCTAACCCTAACCCTAACCCTAACCCTAACCCTAACCCTAACCCTAACCCTAACCCTAACCCTAACCCTAACCCTAACCCTAACCCTAACCCTAACCCTAACCCTAACCCTAACCCTAACCCTAACCCTAACCCTAACCCTAACCCTAACCCTAACCCTAACCCTAACCCTAACCCTAACCCTAACCCTAACCCTAACCCTAACCCTAACCCTAACCCTAACCCTAACCCTAACCCTAACCCTAACCCTAACCCTAACCCTAACCCTAACCCTAACCCTAACCCTAACCCTAACCCTAACCCTAACCCTAACCCTAACCCTAACCCTAACCCTAACCCTAACCCTAACCCTAACCCTAACCCTAACCCTAACCCTAACCCTAACCCTAACCCTAACCCTAACCCTAACCCTAACCCTAACCCTAACCCTAACCCTAACCCTAACCCTAACCCTAACCCTAACCCTAACCCTAACCCTAACCCTAACCCTAACCCTAACCCTAACCCTAACCCTAACCCTAACCCTAACCCTAACCCTAACCCTAACCCTAACCCTAACCCTAACCCTAACCCTAACCCTAACCCTAACCCTAACCCTAACCCTAACCCTAACCCTAACCCTAACCCTAACCCTAACCCTAACCCTAACCCTAACCCTAACCCTAACCCTAACCCTAACCCTAACCCTAACCCTAACCCTAACCCTAACCCTAACCCTAACCCTAACCCTAACCCTAACCCTAACCCTAACCCTAACCCTAACCCTAACCCTAACCCTAACCCTAACCCTAACCCTAACCCTAACCCTAACCCTAACCCTAACCCTAACCCTAACCCTAACCCTAACCCTAACCCTAACCCTAACCCTAACCCTAACCCTAACCCTAACCCTAACCCTAACCCTAACCCTAACCCTAACCCTAACCCTAACCCTAACCCTAACCCTAACCCTAACCCTAACCCTAACCCTAACCCTAACCCTAACCCTAACCCTAACCCTAACCCTAACCCTAACCCTAACCCTAACCCTAACCCTAACCCTAACCCTAACCCTAACCCTAACCCTAACCCTAACCCTAACCCTAACCCTAACCCTAACCCTAACCCTAACCCTAACCCTAACCCTAACCCTAACCCTAACCCTAACCCTAACCCTAACCCTAACCCTAACCCTAACCCTAACCCTAACCCTAACCCTAACCCTAACCCTAACCCTAACCCTAACCCTAACCCTAACCCTAACCCTAACCCTAACCCTAACCCTAACCCTAACCCTAACCCTAACCCTAACCCTAACCCTAACCCTAACCCTAACCCTAACCCTAACCCTAACCCTAACCCTAACCCTAACCCTAACCCTAACCCTAACCCTAACCCTAACCCTAACCCTAACCCTAACCCTAACCCTAACCCTAACCCTAACCCTAACCCTAACCCTAACCCTAACCCTAACCCTAACCCTAACCCTAACCCTAACCCTAACCCTAACCCTAACCCTAACCCTAACCCTAACCCTAACCCTAACCCTAACCCTAACCCTAACCCTAACCCTAACCCTAACCCTAACCCTAACCCTAACCCTAACCCTAACCCTAACCCTAACCCTAACCCTAACCCTAACCCTAACCCTAACCCTAACCCTAACCCTAACCCTAACCCTAACCCTAACCCTAACCCTAACCCTAACCCTAACCCTAACCCTAACCCTAACCCTAACCCTAACCCTAACCCTAACCCTAACCCTAACCCTAACCCTAACCCTAACCCTAACCCTAACCCTAACCCTAACCCTAACCCTAACCCTAACCCTAACCCTAACCCTAACCCTAACCCTAACCCTAACCCTAACCCTAACCCTAACCCTAACCCTAACCCTAACCCTAACCCTAACCCTAACCCTAACCCTAACCCTAACCCTAACCCTAACCCTAACCCTAACCCTAACCCTAACCCTAACCCTAACCCTAACCCTAACCCTAACCCTAACCCTAACCCTAACCCTAACCCTAACCCTAACCCTAACCCTAACCCTAACCCTAACCCTAACCCTAACCCTAACCCTAACCCTAACCCTAACCCTAACCCTAACCCTAACCCTAACCCTAACCCTAACCCTAACCCTAACCCTAACCCTAACCCTAACCCTAACCCTAACCCTAACCCTAACCCTAACCCTAACCCTAACCCTAACCCTAACCCTAACCCTAACCCTAACCCTAACCCTAACCCTAACCCTAACCCTAACCCTAACCCTAACCCTAACCCTAACCCTAACCCTAACCCTAACCCTAACCCTAACCCTAACCCTAACCCTAACCCTAACCCTAACCCTAACCCTAACCCTAACCCTAACCCTAACCCTAACCCTAACCCTAACCCTAACCCTAACCCTAACCCTAACCCTAACCCTAACCCTAACCCTAACCCTAACCCTAACCCTAACCCTAACCCTAACCCTAACCCTAACCCTAACCCTAACCCTAACCCTAACCCTAACCCTAACCCTAACCCTAACCCTAACCCTAACCCTAACCCTAACCCTAACCCTAACCCTAACCCTAACCCTAACCCTAACCCTAACCCTAACCCTAACCCTAACCCTAACCCTAACCCTAACCCTAACCCTAACCCTAACCCTAACCCTAACCCTAACCCTAACCCTAACCCTAACCCTAACCCTAACCCTAACCCTAACCCTAACCCTAACCCTAACCCTAACCCTAACCCTAACCCTAACCCTAACCCTAACCCTAACCCTAACCCTAACCCTAACCCTAACCCTAACCCTAACCCTAACCCTAACCCTAACCCTAACCCTAACCCTAACCCTAACCCTAACCCTAACCCTAACCCTAACCCTAACCCTAACCCTAACCCTAACCCTAACCCTAACCCTAACCCTAACCCTAACCCTAACCCTAACCCTAACCCTAACCCTAACCCTAACCCTAACCCTAACCCTAACCCTAACCCTAACCCTAACCCTAACCCTAACCCTAACCCTAACCCTAACCCTAACCCTAACCCTAACCCTAACCCTAACCCTAACCCTAACCCTAACCCTAACCCTAACCCTAACCCTAACCCTAACCCTAACCCTAACCCTAACCCTAACCCTAACCCTAACCCTAACCCTAACCCTAACCCTAACCCTAACCCTAACCCTAACCCTAACCCTAACCCTAACCCTAACCCTAACCCTAACCCTAACCCTAACCCTAACCCTAACCCTAACCCTAACCCTAACCCTAACCCTAACCCTAACCCTAACCCTAACCCTAACCCTAACCCTAACCCTAACCCTAACCCTAACCCTAACCCTAACCCTAACCCTAACCCTAACCCTAACCCTAACCCTAACCCTAACCCTAACCCTAACCCTAACCCTAACCCTAACCCTAACCCTAACCCTAACCCTAACCCTAACCCTAACCCTAACCCTAACCCTAACCCTAACCCTAACCCTAACCCTAACCCTAACCCTAACCCTAACCCTAACCCTAACCCTAACCCTAACCCTAACCCTAACCCTAACCCTAACCCTAACCCTAACCCTAACCCTAACCCTAACCCTAACCCTAACCCTAACCCTAACCCTAACCCTAACCCTAACCCTAACCCTAACCCTAACCCTAACCCTAACCCTAACCCTAACCCTAACCCTAACCCTAACCCTAACCCTAACCCTAACCCTAACCCTAACCCTAACCCTAACCCTAACCCTAACCCTAACCCTAACCCTAACCCTAACCCTAACCCTAACCCTAACCCTAACCCTAACCCTAACCCTAACCCTAACCCTAACCCTAACCCTAACCCTAACCCTAACCCTAACCCTAACCCTAACCCTAACCCTAACCCTAACCCTAACCCTAACCCTAACCCTAACCCTAACCCTAACCCTAACCCTAACCCTAACCCTAACCCTAACCCTAACCCTAACCCTAACCCTAACCCTAACCCTAACCCTAACCCTAACCCTAACCCTAACCCTAACCCTAACCCTAACCCTAACCCTAACCCTAACCCTAACCCTAACCCTAACCCTAACCCTAACCCTAACCCTAACCCTAACCCTAACCCTAACCCTAACCCTAACCCTAACCCTAACCCTAACCCTAACCCTAACCCTAACCCTAACCCTAACCCTAACCCTAACCCTAACCCTAACCCTAACCCTAACCCTAACCCTAACCCTAACCCTAACCCTAACCCTAACCCTAACCCTAACCCTAACCCTAACCCTAACCCTAACCCTAACCCTAACCCTAACCCTAACCCTAACCCTAACCCTAACCCTAACCCTAACCCTAACCCTAACCCTAACCCTAACCCTAACCCTAACCCTAACCCTAACCCTAACCCTAACCCTAACCCTAACCCTAACCCTAACCCTAACCCTAACCCTAACCCTAACCCTAACCCTAACCCTAACCCTAACCCTAACCCTAACCCTAACCCTAACCCTAACCCTAACCCTAACCCTAACCCTAACCCTAACCCTAACCCTAACCCTAACCCTAACCCTAACCCTAACCCTAACCCTAACCCTAACCCTAACCCTAACCCTAACCCTAACCCTAACCCTAACCCTAACCCTAACCCTAACCCTAACCCTAACCCTAACCCTAACCCTAACCCTAACCCTAACCCTAACCCTAACCCTAACCCTAACCCTAACCCTAACCCTAACCCTAACCCTAACCCTAACCCTAACCCTAACCCTAACCCTAACCCTAACCCTAACCCTAACCCTAACCCTAACCCTAACCCTAACCCTAACCCTAACCCTAACCCTAACCCTAACCCTAACCCTAACCCTAACCCTAACCCTAACCCTAACCCTAACCCTAACCCTAACCCTAACCCTAACCCTAACCCTAACCCTAACCCTAACCCTAACCCTAACCCTAACCCTAACCCTAACCCTAACCCTAACCCTAACCCTAACCCTAACCCTAACCCTAACCCTAACCCTAACCCTAACCCTAACCCTAACCCTAACCCTAACCCTAACCCTAACCCTAACCCTAACCCTAACCCTAACCCTAACCCTAACCCTAACCCTAACCCTAACCCTAACCCTAACCCTAACCCTAACCCTAACCCTAACCCTAACCCTAACCCTAACCCTAACCCTAACCCTAACCCTAACCCTAACCCTAACCCTAACCCTAACCCTAACCCTAACCCTAACCCTAACCCTAACCCTAACCCTAACCCTAACCCTAACCCTAACCCTAACCCTAACCCTAACCCTAACCCTAACCCTAACCCTAACCCTAACCCTAACCCTAACCCTAACCCTAACCCTAACCCTAACCCTAACCCTAACCCTAACCCTAACCCTAACCCTAACCCTAACCCTAACCCTAACCCTAACCCTAACCCTAACCCTAACCCTAACCCTAACCCTAACCCTAACCCTAACCCTAACCCTAACCCTAACCCTAACCCTAACCCTAACCCTAACCCTAACCCTAACCCTAACCCTAACCCTAACCCTAACCCTAACCCTAACCCTAACCCTAACCCTAACCCTAACCCTAACCCTAACCCTAACCCTAACCCTAACCCTAACCCTAACCCTAACCCTAACCCTAACCCTAACCCTAACCCTAACCCTAACCCTAACCCTAACCCTAACCCTAACCCTAACCCTAACCCTAACCCTAACCCTAACCCTAACCCTAACCCTAACCCTAACCCTAACCCTAACCCTAACCCTAACCCTAACCCTAACCCTAACCCTAACCCTAACCCTAACCCTAACCCTAACCCTAACCCTAACCCTAACCCTAACCCTAACCCTAACCCTAACCCTAACCCTAACCCTAACCCTAACCCTAACCCTAACCCTAACCCTAACCCTAACCCTAACCCTAACCCTAACCCTAACCCTAACCCTAACCCTAACCCTAACCCTAACCCTAACCCTAACCCTAACCCTAACCCTAACCCTAACCCTAACCCTAACCCTAACCCTAACCCTAACCCTAACCCTAACCCTAACCCTAACCCTAACCCTAACCCTAACCCTAACCCTAACCCTAACCCTAACCCTAACCCTAACCCTAACCCTAACCCTAACCCTAACCCTAACCCTAACCCTAACCCTAACCCTAACCCTAACCCTAACCCTAACCCTAACCCTAACCCTAACCCTAACCCTAACCCTAACCCTAACCCTAACCCTAACCCTAACCCTAACCCTAACCCTAACCCTAACCCTAACCCTAACCCTAACCCTAACCCTAACCCTAACCCTAACCCTAACCCTAACCCTAACCCTAACCCTAACCCTAACCCTAACCCTAACCCTAACCCTAACCCTAACCCTAACCCTAACCCTAACCCTAACCCTAACCCTAACCCTAACCCTAACCCTAACCCTAACCCTAACCCTAACCCTAACCCTAACCCTAACCCTAACCCTAACCCTAACCCTAACCCTAACCCTAACCCTAACCCTAACCCTAACCCTAACCCTAACCCTAACCCTAACCCTAACCCTAACCCTAACCCTAACCCTAACCCTAACCCTAACCCTAACCCTAACCCTAACCCTAACCCTAACCCTAACCCTAACCCTAACCCTAACCCTAACCCTAACCCTAACCCTAACCCTAACCCTAACCCTAACCCTAACCCTAACCCTAACCCTAACCCTAACCCTAACCCTAACCCTAACCCTAACCCTAACCCTAACCCTAACCCTAACCCTAACCCTAACCCTAACCCTAACCCTAACCCTAACCCTAACCCTAACCCTAACCCTAACCCTAACCCTAACCCTAACCCTAACCCTAACCCTAACCCTAACCCTAACCCTAACCCTAACCCTAACCCTAACCCTAACCCTAACCCTAACCCTAACCCTAACCCTAACCCTAACCCTAACCCTAACCCTAACCCTAACCCTAACCCTAACCCTAACCCTAACCCTAACCCTAACCCTAACCCTAACCCTAACCCTAACCCTAACCCTAACCCTAACCCTAACCCTAACCCTAACCCTAACCCTAACCCTAACCCTAACCCTAACCCTAACCCTAACCCTAACCCTAACCCTAACCCTAACCCTAACCCTAACCCTAACCCTAACCCTAACCCTAACCCTAACCCTAACCCTAACCCTAACCCTAACCCTAACCCTAACCCTAACCCTAACCCTAACCCTAACCCTAACCCTAACCCTAACCCTAACCCTAACCCTAACCCTAACCCTAACCCTAACCCTAACCCTAACCCTAACCCTAACCCTAACCCTAACCCTAACCCTAACCCTAACCCTAACCCTAACCCTAACCCTAACCCTAACCCTAACCCTAACCCTAACCCTAACCCTAACCCTAACCCTAACCCTAACCCTAACCCTAACCCTAACCCTAACCCTAACCCTAACCCTAACCCTAACCCTAACCCTAACCCTAACCCTAACCCTAACCCTAACCCTAACCCTAACCCTAACCCTAACCCTAACCCTAACCCTAACCCTAACCCTAACCCTAACCCTAACCCTAACCCTAACCCTAACCCTAACCCTAACCCTAACCCTAACCCTAACCCTAACCCTAACCCTAACCCTAACCCTAACCCTAACCCTAACCCTAACCCTAACCCTAACCCTAACCCTAACCCTAACCCTAACCCTAACCCTAACCCTAACCCTAACCCTAACCCTAACCCTAACCCTAACCCTAACCCTAACCCTAACCCTAACCCTAACCCTAACCCTAACCCTAACCCTAACCCTAACCCTAACCCTAACCCTAACCCTAACCCTAACCCTAACCCTAACCCTAACCCTAACCCTAACCCTAACCCTAACCCTAACCCTAACCCTAACCCTAACCCTAACCCTAACCCTAACCCTAACCCTAACCCTAACCCTAACCCTAACCCTAACCCTAACCCTAACCCTAACCCTAACCCTAACCCTAACCCTAACCCTAACCCTAACCCTAACCCTAACCCTAACCCTAACCCTAACCCTAACCCTAACCCTAACCCTAACCCTAACCCTAACCCTAACCCTAACCCTAACCCTAACCCTAACCCTAACCCTAACCCTAACCCTAACCCTAACCCTAACCCTAACCCTAACCCTAACCCTAACCCTAACCCTAACCCTAACCCTAACCCTAACCCTAACCCTAACCCTAACCCTAACCCTAACCCTAACCCTAACCCTAACCCTAACCCTAACCCTAACCCTAACCCTAACCCTAACCCTAACCCTAACCCTAACCCTAACCCTAACCCTAACCCTAACCCTAACCCTAACCCTAACCCTAACCCTAACCCTAACCCTAACCCTAACCCTAACCCTAACCCTAACCCTAACCCTAACCCTAACCCTAACCCTAACCCTAACCCTAACCCTAACCCTAACCCTAACCCTAACCCTAACCCTAACCCTAACCCTAACCCTAACCCTAACCCTAACCCTAACCCTAACCCTAACCCTAACCCTAACCCTAACCCTAACCCTAACCCTAACCCTAACCCTAACCCTAACCCTAACCCTAACCCTAACCCTAACCCTAACCCTAACCCTAACCCTAACCCTAACCCTAACCCTAACCCTAACCCTAACCCTAACCCTAACCCTAACCCTAACCCTAACCCTAACCCTAACCCTAACCCTAACCCTAACCCTAACCCTAACCCTAACCCTAACCCTAACCCTAACCCTAACCCTAACCCTAACCCTAACCCTAACCCTAACCCTAACCCTAACCCTAACCCTAACCCTAACCCTAACCCTAACCCTAACCCTAACCCTAACCCTAACCCTAACCCTAACCCTAACCCTAACCCTAACCCTAACCCTAACCCTAACCCTAACCCTAACCCTAACCCTAACCCTAACCCTAACCCTAACCCTAACCCTAACCCTAACCCTAACCCTAACCCTAACCCTAACCCTAACCCTAACCCTAACCCTAACCCTAACCCTAACCCTAACCCTAACCCTAACCCTAACCCTAACCCTAACCCTAACCCTAACCCTAACCCTAACCCTAACCCTAACCCTAACCCTAACCCTAACCCTAACCCTAACCCTAACCCTAACCCTAACCCTAACCCTAACCCTAACCCTAACCCTAACCCTAACCCTAACCCTAACCCTAACCCTAACCCTAACCCTAACCCTAACCCTAACCCTAACCCTAACCCTAACCCTAACCCTAACCCTAACCCTAACCCTAACCCTAACCCTAACCCTAACCCTAACCCTAACCCTAACCCTAACCCTAACCCTAACCCTAACCCTAACCCTAACCCTAACCCTAACCCTAACCCTAACCCTAACCCTAACCCTAACCCTAACCCTAACCCTAACCCTAACCCTAACCCTAACCCTAACCCTAACCCTAACCCTAACCCTAACCCTAACCCTAACCCTAACCCTAACCCTAACCCTAACCCTAACCCTAACCCTAACCCTAACCCTAACCCTAACCCTAACCCTAACCCTAACCCTAACCCTAACCCTAACCCTAACCCTAACCCTAACCCTAACCCTAACCCTAACCCTAACCCTAACCCTAACCCTAACCCTAACCCTAACCCTAACCCTAACCCTAACCCTAACCCTAACCCTAACCCTAACCCTAACCCTAACCC
The DNA here is from genome assembly GCF_057233095.1 of Heloderma suspectum. NCBI lineage: Eukaryota > Metazoa > Chordata > Lepidosauria > Squamata > Helodermatidae > Heloderma > Heloderma suspectum. The sequence goes on along the minus strand of NC_139469.1, from coordinate 45,382,100 downwards.
TAACCCTAACCCTAACCCTAACCCTAACCCTAACCCTAACCCTAACCCTAACCCTAACCCTAACCCTAACCCTAACCCTAACCCTAACCCTAACCCTAACCCTAACCCTAACCCTAACCCTAACCCTAACCCTAACCCTAACCCTAACCCTAACCCTAACCCTAACCCTAACCCTAACCCTAACCCTAACCCTAACCCTAACCCTAACCCTAACCCTAACCCTAACCCTAACCCTAACCCTAACCCTAACCCTAACCCTAACCCTAACCCTAACCCTAACCCTAACCCTAACCCTAACCCTAACCCTAACCCTAACCCTAACCCTAACCCTAACCCTAACCCTAACCCTAACCCTAACCCTAACCCTAACCCTAACCCTAACCCTAACCCTAACCCTAACCCTAACCCTAACCCTAACCCTAACCCTAACCCTAACCCTAACCCTAACCCTAACCCTAACCCTAACCCTAACCCTAACCCTAACCCTAACCCTAACCCTAACCCTAACCCTAACCCTAACCCTAACCCTAACCCTAACCCTAACCCTAACCCTAACCTAACCCTAACCCTAACCCTAACCCTAACCCTAACCCTAACCCTAACCCTAACCCTAACCCTAACCCTAACCCTAACCCTAACCCTAACCCTAACCCTAACCCTAACCCTAACCCTAACCCTAACCCTAACCCTAACCCTAACCCTAACCCTAACCCTAACCCTAACCCTAACCCTAACCCTAACCCTAACCCTAACCCTAACCCTAACCCTAACCCTAACCCTAACCCTAACCCTAACCCTAACCCTAACCCTAACCCTAACCCTAACCCTAACCCTAACCCTAACCCTAACCCTAACCCTAACCCTAACCCTAACCCTAACCCTAACCCTAACCCTAACCCTAACCCTAACCCTAACCCTAACCCTAACCCTAACCCTAACCCTAACCCTAACCCTAACCCTAACCCTAACCCTAACCCTAACCCTAACCCTAACCCTAACCCTAACCCTAACCCTAACCCTAACCCTAACCCTAACCCTAACCCTAACCCTAACCCTAACCCTAACCCTAACCCTAACCCTAACCCTAACCCTAACCCTAACCCTAACCCTAACCCTAACCCTAACCCTAACCCTAACCCTAACCCTAACCCTAACCCTAACCCTAACCCTAACCCTAACCCTAACCCTAACCCTAACCCTAACCCTAACCCTAACCCTAACCCTAACCCTAACCCTAACCCTAACCCTAACCCTAACCCTAACCCTAACCCTAACCCTAACCCTAACCCTAACCCTAACCCTAACCCTAACCCTAACCCTAACCCTAACCCTAACCCTAACCCTAACCCTAACCCTAACCCTAACCCTAACCCTAACCCTAACCCTAACCCTAACCCTAACCCTAACCCTAACCCTAACCCTAACCCTAACCCTAACCCTAACCCTAACCCTAACCCTAACCCTAACCCTAACCCTAACCCTAACCCTAACCCTAACCCTAACCCTAACCCTAACCCTAACCCTAACCCTAACCCTAACCCTAACCCTAACCCTAACCCTAACCCTAACCCTAACCCTAACCCTAACCCTAACCCTAACCCTAACCCTAACCCTAACCCTAACCCTAACCCTAACCCTAACCCTAACCCTAACCCTAACCCTAACCCTAACCCTAACCCTAACCCTAACCCTAACCCTAACCCTAACCCTAACCCTAACCCTAACCCTAACCCTAACCCTAACCCTAACCCTAACCCTAACCCTAACCCTAACCCTAACCCTAACCCTAACCCTAACCCTAACCCTAACCCTAACCCTAACCCTAACCCTAACCCTAACCCTAACCCTAACCCTAACCCTAACCCTAACCCTAACCCTAACCCTAACCCTAACCCTAACCCTAACCCTAACCCTAACCCTAACCCTAACCCTAACCCTAACCCTAACCCTAACCCTAACCCTAACCCTAACCCTAACCCTAACCCTAACCCTAACCCTAACCCTAACCCTAACCCTAACCCTAACCCTAACCCTAACCCTAACCCTAACCCTAACCCTAACCCTAACCCTAACCCTAACCCTAACCCTAACCCTAACCCTAACCCTAACCCTAACCCTAACCCTAACCCTAACCCTAACCCTAACCCTAACCCTAACCCTAACCCTAACCCTAACCCTAACCCTAACCCTAACCCTAACCCTAACCCTAACCCTAACCCTAACCCTAACCCTAACCCTAACCCTAACCCTAACCCTAACCCTAACCCTAACCCTAACCCTAACCCTAACCCTAACCCTAACCCTAACCCTAACCCTAACCCTAACCCTAACCCTAACCCTAACCCTAACCCTAACCCTAACCCTAACCCTAACCCTAACCCTAACCCTAACCCTAACCCTAACCCTAACCCTAACCCTAACCCTAACCCTAACCCTAACCCTAACCCTAACCCTAACCCTAACCCTAACCCTAACCCTAACCCTAACCCTAACCCTAACCCTAACCCTAACCCTAACCCTAACCCTAACCCTAACCCTAACCCTAACCCTAACCCTAACCCTAACCCTAACCCTAACCCTAACCCTAACCCTAACCCTAACCCTAACCCTAACCCTAACCCTAACCCTAACCCTAACCCTAACCCTAACCCTAACCCTAACCCTAACCCTAACCCTAACCCTAACCCTAACCCTAACCCTAACCCTAACCCTAACCCTAACCCTAACCCTAACCCTAACCCTAACCCTAACCCTAACCCTAACCCTAACCCTAACCCTAACCCTAACCCTAACCCTAACCCTAACCCTAACCCTAACCCTAACCCTAACCCTAACCCTAACCCTAACCCTAACCCTAACCCTAACCCTAACCCTAACCCTAACCCTAACCCTAACCCTAACCCTAACCCTAACCCTAACCCTAACCCTAACCCTAACCCTAACCCTAACCCTAACCCTAACCCTAACCCTAACCCTAACCCTAACCCTAACCCTAACCCTAACCCTAACCCTAACCCTAACCCTAACCCTAACCCTAACCCTAACCCTAACCCTAACCCTAACCCTAACCCTAACCCTAACCCTAACCCTAACCCTAACCCTAACCCTAACCCTAACCCTAACCCTAACCCTAACCCTAACCCTAACCCTAACCCTAACCCTAACCCTAACCCTAACCCTAACCCTAACCCTAACCCTAACCCTAACCCTAACCCTAACCCTAACCCTAACCCTAACCCTAACCCTAACCCTAACCCTAACCCTAACCCTAACCCTAACCCTAACCCTAACCCTAACCCTAACCCTAACCCTAACCCTAACCCTAACCCTAACCCTAACCCTAACCCTAACCCTAACCCTAACCCTAACCCTAACCCTAACCCTAACCCTAACCCTAACCCTAACCCTAACCCTAACCCTAACCCTAACCCTAACCCTAACCCTAACCCTAACCCTAACCCTAACCCTAACCCTAACCCTAACCCTAACCCTAACCCTAACCCTAACCCTAACCCTAACCCTAACCCTAACCCTAACCCTAACCCTAACCCTAACCCTAACCCTAACCCTAACCCTAACCCTAACCCTAACCCTAACCCTAACCCTAACCCTAACCCTAACCCTAACCCTAACCCTAACCCTAACCCTAACCCTAACCCTAACCCTAACCCTAACCCTAACCCTAACCCTAACCCTAACCCTAACCCTAACCCTAACCCTAACCCTAACCCTAACCCTAACCCTAACCCTAACCCTAACCCTAACCCTAACCCTAACCCTAACCCTAACCCTAACCCTAACCCTAACCCTAACCCTAACCCTAACCCTAACCCTAACCCTAACCCTAACCCTAACCCTAACCCTAACCCTAACCCTAACCCTAACCCTAACCCTAACCCTAACCCTAACCCTAACCCTAACCCTAACCCTAACCCTAACCCTAACCCTAACCCTAACCCTAACCCTAACCCTAACCCTAACCCTAACCCTAACCCTAACCCTAACCCTAACCCTAACCCTAACCCTAACCCTAACCCTAACCCTAACCCTAACCCTAACCCTAACCCTAACCCTAACCCTAACCCTAACCCTAACCCTAACCCTAACCCTAACCCTAACCCTAACCCTAACCCTAACCCTAACCCTAACCCTAACCCTAACCCTAACCCTAACCCTAACCCTAACCCTAACCCTAACCCTAACCCTAACCCTAACCCTAACCCTAACCCTAACCCTAACCCTAACCCTAACCCTAACCCTAACCCTAACCCTAACCCTAACCCTAACCCTAACCCTAACCCTAACCCTAACCCTAACCCTAACCCTAACCCTAACCCTAACCCTAACCCTAACCCTAACCCTAACCCTAACCCTAACCCTAACCCTAACCCTAACCCTAACCCTAACCCTAACCCTAACCCTAACCCTAACCCTAACCCTAACCCTAACCCTAACCCTAACCCTAACCCTAACCCTAACCCTAACCCTAACCCTAACCCTAACCCTAACCCTAACCCTAACCCTAACCCTAACCCTAACCCTAACCCTAACCCTAACCCTAACCCTAACCCTAACCCTAACCCTAACCCTAACCCTAACCCTAACCCTAACCCTAACCCTAACCCTAACCCTAACCCTAACCCTAACCCTAACCCTAACCCTAACCCTAACCCTAACCCTAACCCTAACCCTAACCCTAACCCTAACCCTAACCCTAACCCTAACCCTAACCCTAACCCTAACCCTAACCCTAACCCTAACCCTAACCCTAACCCTAACCCTAACCCTAACCCTAACCCTAACCCTAACCCTAACCCTAACCCTAACCCTAACCCTAACCCTAACCCTAACCCTAACCCTAACCCTAACCCTAACCCTAACCCTAACCCTAACCCTAACCCTAACCCTAACCCTAACCCTAACCCTAACCCTAACCCTAACCCTAACCCTAACCCTAACCCTAACCCTAACCCTAACCCTAACCCTAACCCTAACCCTAACCCTAACCCTAACCCTAACCCTAACCCTAACCCTAACCCTAACCCTAACCCTAACCCTAACCCTAACCCTAACCCTAACCCTAACCCTAACCCTAACCCTAACCCTAACCCTAACCCTAACCCTAACCCTAACCCTAACCCTAACCCTAACCCTAACCCTAACCCTAACCCTAACCCTAACCCTAACCCTAACCCTAACCCTAACCCTAACCCTAACCCTAACCCTAACCCTAACCCTAACCCTAACCCTAACCCTAACCCTAACCCTAACCCTAACCCTAACCCTAACCCTAACCCTAACCCTAACCCTAACCCTAACCCTAACCCTAACCCTAACCCTAACCCTAACCCTAACCCTAACCCTAACCCTAACCCTAACCCTAACCCTAACCCTAACCCTAACCCTAACCCTAACCCTAACCCTAACCCTAACCCTAACCCTAACCCTAACCCTAACCCTAACCCTAACCCTAACCCTAACCCTAACCCTAACCCTAACCCTAACCCTAACCCTAACCCTAACCCTAACCCTAACCCTAACCCTAACCCTAACCCTAACCCTAACCCTAACCCTAACCCTAACCCTAACCCTAACCCTAACCCTAACCCTAACCCTAACCCTAACCCTAACCCTAACCCTAACCCTAACCCTAACCCTAACCCTAACCCTAACCCTAACCCTAACCCTAACCCTAACCCTAACCCTAACCCTAACCCTAACCCTAACCCTAACCCTAACCCTAACCCTAACCCTAACCCTAACCCTAACCCTAACCCTAACCCTAACCCTAACCCTAACCCTAACCCTAACCCTAACCCTAACCCTAACCCTAACCCTAACCCTAACCCTAACCCTAACCCTAACCCTAACCCTAACCCTAACCCTAACCCTAACCCTAACCCTAACCCTAACCCTAACCCTAACCCTAACCCTAACCCTAACCCTAACCCTAACCCTAACCCTAACCCTAACCCTAACCCTAACCCTAACCCTAACCCTAACCCTAACCCTAACCCTAACCCTAACCCTAACCCTAACCCTAACCCTAACCCTAACCCTAACCCTAACCCTAACCCTAACCCTAACCCTAACCCTAACCCTAACCCTAACCCTAACCCTAACCCTAACCCTAACCCTAACCCTAACCCTAACCCTAACCCTAACCCTAACCCTAACCCTAACCCTAACCCTAACCCTAACCCTAACCCTAACCCTAACCCTAACCCTAACCCTAACCCTAACCCTAACCCTAACCCTAACCCTAACCCTAACCCTAACCCTAACCCTAACCCTAACCCTAACCCTAACCCTAACCCTAACCCTAACCCTAACCCTAACCCTAACCCTAACCCTAACCCTAACCCTAACCCTAACCCTAACCCTAACCCTAACCCTAACCCTAACCCTAACCCTAACCCTAACCCTAACCCTAACCCTAACCCTAACCCTAACCCTAACCCTAACCCTAACCCTAACCCTAACCCTAACCCTAACCCTAACCCTAACCCTAACCCTAACCCTAACCCTAACCCTAACCCTAACCCTAACCCTAACCCTAACCCTAACCCTAACCCTAACCCTAACCCTAACCCTAACCCTAACCCTAACCCTAACCCTAACCCTAACCCTAACCCTAACCCTAACCCTAACCCTAACCCTAACCCTAACCCTAACCCTAACCCTAACCCTAACCCTAACCCTAACCCTAACCCTAACCCTAACCCTAACCCTAACCCTAACCCTAACCCTAACCCTAACCCTAACCCTAACCCTAACCCTAACCCTAACCCTAACCCTAACCCTAACCCTAACCCTAACCCTAACCCTAACCCTAACCCTAACCCTAACCCTAACCCTAACCCTAACCCTAACCCTAACCCTAACCCTAACCCTAACCCTAACCCTAACCCTAACCCTAACCCTAACCCTAACCCTAACCCTAACCCTAACCCTAACCCTAACCCTAACCCTAACCCTAACCCTAACCCTAACCCTAACCCTAACCCTAACCCTAACCCTAACCCTAACCCTAACCCTAACCCTAACCCTAACCCTAACCCTAACCCTAACCCTAACCCTAACCCTAACCCTAACCCTAACCCTAACCCTAACCCTAACCCTAACCCTAACCCTAACCCTAACCCTAACCCTAACCCTAACCCTAACCCTAACCCTAACCCTAACCCTAACCCTAACCCTAACCCTAACCCTAACCCTAACCCTAACCCTAACCCTAACCCTAACCCTAACCCTAACCCTAACCCTAACCCTAACCCTAACCCTAACCCTAACCCTAACCCTAACCCTAACCCTAACCCTAACCCTAACCCTAACCCTAACCCTAACCCTAACCCTAACCCTAACCCTAACCCTAACCCTAACCCTAACCCTAACCCTAACCCTAACCCTAACCCTAACCCTAACCCTAACCCTAACCCTAACCCTAACCCTAACCCTAACCCTAACCCTAACCCTAACCCTAACCCTAACCCTAACCCTAACCCTAACCCTAACCCTAACCCTAACCCTAACCCTAACCCTAACCCTAACCCTAACCCTAACCCTAACCCTAACCCTAACCCTAACCCTAACCCTAACCCTAACCCTAACCCTAACCCTAACCCTAACCCTAACCCTAACCCTAACCCTAACCCTAACCCTAACCCTAACCCTAACCCTAACCCTAACCCTAACCCTAACCCTAACCCTAACCCTAACCCTAACCCTAACCCTAACCCTAACCCTAACCCTAACCCTAACCCTAACCCTAACCCTAACCCTAACCCTAACCCTAACCCTAACCCTAACCCTAACCCTAACCCTAACCCTAACCCTAACCCTAACCCTAACCCTAACCCTAACCCTAACCCTAACCCTAACCCTAACCCTAACCCTAACCCTAACCCTAACCCTAACCCTAACCCTAACCCTAACCCTAACCCTAACCCTAACCCTAACCCTAACCCTAACCCTAACCCTAACCCTAACCCTAACCCTAACCCTAACCCTAACCCTAACCCTAACCCTAACCCTAACCCTAACCCTAACCCTAACCCTAACCCTAACCCTAACCCTAACCCTAACCCTAACCCTAACCCTAACCCTAACCCTAACCCTAACCCTAACCCTAACCCTAACCCTAACCCTAACCCTAACCCTAACCCTAACCCTAACCCTAACCCTAACCCTAACCCTAACCCTAACCCTAACCCTAACCCTAACCCTAACCCTAACCCTAACCCTAACCCTAACCCTAACCCTAACCCTAACCCTAACCCTAACCCTAACCCTAACCCTAACCCTAACCCTAACCCTAACCCTAACCCTAACCCTAACCCTAACCCTAACCCTAACCCTAACCCTAACCCTAACCCTAACCCTAACCCTAACCCTAACCCTAACCCTAACCCTAACCCTAACCCTAACCCTAACCCTAACCCTAACCCTAACCCTAACCCTAACCCTAACCCTAACCCTAACCCTAACCCTAACCCTAACCCTAACCCTAACCCTAACCCTAACCCTAACCCTAACCCTAACCCTAACCCTAACCCTAACCCTAACCCTAACCCTAACCCTAACCCTAACCCTAACCCTAACCCTAACCCTAACCCTAACCCTAACCCTAACCCTAACCCTAACCCTAACCCTAACCCTAACCCTAACCCTAACCCTAACCCTAACCCTAACCCTAACCCTAACCCTAACCCTAACCCTAACCCTAACCCTAACCCTAACCCTAACCCTAACCCTAACCCTAACCCTAACCCTAACCCTAACCCTAACCCTAACCCTAACCCTAACCCTAACCCTAACCCTAACCCTAACCCTAACCCTAACCCTAACCCTAACCCTAACCCTAACCCTAACCCTAACCCTAACCCTAACCCTAACCCTAACCCTAACCCTAACCCTAACCCTAACCCTAACCCTAACCCTAACCCTAACCCTAACCCTAACCCTAACCCTAACCCTAACCCTAACCCTAACCCTAACCCTAACCCTAACCCTAACCCTAACCCTAACCCTAACCCTAACCCTAACCCTAACCCTAACCCTAACCCTAACCCTAACCCTAACCCTAACCCTAACCCTAACCCTAACCCTAACCCTAACCCTAACCCTAACCCTAACCCTAACCCTAACCCTAACCCTAACCCTAACCCTAACCCTAACCCTAACCCTAACCCTAACCCTAACCCTAACCCTAACCCTAACCCTAACCCTAACCCTAACCCTAACCCTAACCCTAACCCTAACCCTAACCCTAACCCTAACCCTAACCCTAACCCTAACCCTAACCCTAACCCTAACCCTAACCCTAACCCTAACCCTAACCCTAACCCTAACCCTAACCCTAACCCTAACCCTAACCCTAACCCTAACCCTAACCCTAACCCTAACCCTAACCCTAACCCTAACCCTAACCCTAACCCTAACCCTAACCCTAACCCTAACCCTAACCCTAACCCTAACCCTAACCCTAACCCTAACCCTAACCCTAACCCTAACCCTAACCCTAACCCTAACCCTAACCCTAACCCTAACCCTAACCCTAACCCTAACCCTAACCCTAACCCTAACCCTAACCCTAACCCTAACCCTAACCCTAACCCTAACCCTAACCCTAACCCTAACCCTAACCCTAACCCTAACCCTAACCCTAACCCTAACCCTAACCCTAACCCTAACCCTAACCCTAACCCTAACCCTAACCCTAACCCTAACCCTAACCCTAACCCTAACCCTAACCCTAACCCTAACCCTAACCCTAACCCTAACCCTAACCCTAACCCTAACCCTAACCCTAACCCTAACCCTAACCCTAACCCTAACCCTAACCCTAACCCTAACCCTAACCCTAACCCTAACCCTAACCCTAACCCTAACCCTAACCCTAACCCTAACCCTAACCCTAACCCTAACCCTAACCCTAACCCTAACCCTAACCCTAACCCTAACCCTAACCCTAACCCTAACCCTAACCCTAACCCTAACCCTAACCCTAACCCTAACCCTAACCCTAACCCTAACCCTAACCCTAACCCTAACCCTAACCCTAACCCTAACCCTAACCCTAACCCTAACCCTAACCCTAACCCTAACCCTAACCCTAACCCTAACCCTAACCCTAACCCTAACCCTAACCCTAACCCTAACCCTAACCCTAACCCTAACCCTAACCCTAACCCTAACCCTAACCCTAACCCTAACCCTAACCCTAACCCTAACCCTAACCCTAACCCTAACCCTAACCCTAACCCTAACCCTAACCCTAACCCTAACCCTAACCCTAACCCTAACCCTAACCCTAACCCTAACCCTAACCCTAACCCTAACCCTAACCCTAACCCTAACCCTAACCCTAACCCTAACCCTAACCCTAACCCTAACCCTAACCCTAACCCTAACCCTAACCCTAACCCTAACCCTAACCCTAACCCTAACCCTAACCCTAACCCTAACCCTAACCCTAACCCTAACCCTAACCCTAACCCTAACCCTAACCCTAACCCTAACCCTAACCCTAACCCTAACCCTAACCCTAACCCTAACCCTAACCCTAACCCTAACCCTAACCCTAACCCTAACCCTAACCCTAACCCTAACCCTAACCCTAACCCTAACCCTAACCCTAACCCTAACCCTAACCCTAACCCTAACCCTAACCCTAACCCTAACCCTAACCCTAACCCTAACCCTAACCCTAACCCTAACCCTAACCCTAACCCTAACCCTAACCCTAACCCTAACCCTAACCCTAACCCTAACCCTAACCCTAACCCTAACCCTAACCCTAACCCTAACCCTAACCCTAACCCTAACCCTAACCCTAACCCTAACCCTAACCCTAACCCTAACCCTAACCCTAACCCTAACCCTAACCCTAACCCTAACCCTAACCCTAACCCTAACCCTAACCCTAACCCTAACCCTAACCCTAACCCTAACCCTAACCCTAACCCTAACCCTAACCCTAACCCTAACCCTAACCCTAACCCTAACCCTAACCCTAACCCTAACCCTAACCCTAACCCTAACCCTAACCCTAACCCTAACCCTAACCCTAACCCTAACCCTAACCCTAACCCTAACCCTAACCCTAACCCTAACCCTAACCCTAACCCTAACCCTAACCCTAACCCTAACCCTAACCCTAACCCTAACCCTAACCCTAACCCTAACCCTAACCCTAACCCTAACCCTAACCCTAACCCTAACCCTAACCCTAACCCTAACCCTAACCCTAACCCTAACCCTAACCCTAACCCTAACCCTAACCCTAACCCTAACCCTAACCCTAACCCTAACCCTAACCCTAACCCTAACCCTAACCCTAACCCTAACCCTAACCCTAACCCTAACCCTAACCCTAACCCTAACCCTAACCCTAACCCTAACCCTAACCCTAACCCTAACCCTAACCCTAACCCTAACCCTAACCCTAACCCTAACCCTAACCCTAACCCTAACCCTAACCCTAACCCTAACCCTAACCCTAACCCTAACCCTAACCCTAACCCTAACCCTAACCCTAACCCTAACCCTAACCCTAACCCTAACCCTAACCCTAACCCTAACCCTAACCCTAACCCTAACCCTAACCCTAACCCTAACCCTAACCCTAACCCTAACCCTAACCCTAACCCTAACCCTAACCCTAACCCTAACCCTAACCCTAACCCTAACCCTAACCCTAACCCTAACCCTAACCCTAACCCTAACCCTAACCCTAACCCTAACCCTAACCCTAACCCTAACCCTAACCCTAACCCTAACCCTAACCCTAACCCTAACCCTAACCCTAACCCTAACCCTAACCCTAACCCTAACCCTAACCCTAACCCTAACCCTAACCCTAACCCTAACCCTAACCCTAACCCTAACCCTAACCCTAACCCTAACCCTAACCCTAACCCTAACCCTAACCCTAACCCTAACCCTAACCCTAACCCTAACCCTAACCCTAACCCTAACCCTAACCCTAACCCTAACCCTAACCCTAACCCTAACCCTAACCCTAACCCTAACCCTAACCCTAACCCTAACCCTAACCCTAACCCTAACCCTAACCCTAACCCTAACCCTAACCCTAACCCTAACCCTAACCCTAACCCTAACCCTAACCCTAACCCTAACCCTAACCCTAACCCTAACCCTAACCCTAACCCTAACCCTAACCCTAACCCTAACCCTAACCCTAACCCTAACCCTAACCCTAACCCTAACCCTAACCCTAACCCTAACCCTAACCCTAACCCTAACCCTAACCCTAACCCTAACCCTAACCCTAACCCTAACCCTAACCCTAACCCTAACCCTAACCCTAACCCTAACCCTAACCCTAACCCTAACCCTAACCCTAACCCTAACCCTAACCCTAACCCTAACCCTAACCCTAACCCTAACCCTAACCCTAACCCTAACCCTAACCCTAACCCTAACCCTAACCCTAACCCTAACCCTAACCCTAACCCTAACCCTAACCCTAACCCTAACCCTAACCCTAACCCTAACCCTAACCCTAACCCTAACCCTAACCCTAACCCTAACCCTAACCCTAACCCTAACCCTAACCCTAACCCTAACCCTAACCCTAACCCTAACCCTAACCCTAACCCTAACCCTAACCCTAACCCTAACCCTAACCCTAACCCTAACCCTAACCCTAACCCTAACCCTAACCCTAACCCTAACCCTAACCCTAACCCTAACCCTAACCCTAACCCTAACCCTAACCCTAACCCTAACCCTAACCCTAACCCTAACCCTAACCCTAACCCTAACCCTAACCCTAACCCTAACCCTAACCCTAACCCTAACCCTAACCCTAACCCTAACCCTAACCCTAACCCTAACCCTAACCCTAACCCTAACCCTAACCCTAACCCTAACCCTAACCCTAACCCTAACCCTAACCCTAACCCTAACCCTAACCCTAACCCTAACCCTAACCCTAACCCTAACCCTAACCCTAACCCTAACCCTAACCCTAACCCTAACCCTAACCCTAACCCTAACCCTAACCCTAACCCTAACCCTAACCCTAACCCTAACCCTAACCCTAACCCTAACCCTAACCCTAACCCTAACCCTAACCCTAACCCTAACCCTAACCCTAACCCTAACCCTAACCCTAACCCTAACCCTAACCCTAACCCTAACCCTAACCCTAACCCTAACCCTAACCCTAACCCTAACCCTAACCCTAACCCTAACCCTAACCCTAACCCTAACCCTAACCCTAACCCTAACCCTAACCCTAACCCTAACCCTAACCCTAACCCTAACCCTAACCCTAACCCTAACCCTAACCCTAACCCTAACCCTAACCCTAACCCTAACCCTAACCCTAACCCTAACCCTAACCCTAACCCTAACCCTAACCCTAACCCTAACCCTAACCCTAACCCTAACCCTAACCCTAACCCTAACCCTAACCCTAACCCTAACCCTAACCCTAACCCTAACCCTAACCCTAACCCTAACCCTAACCCTAACCCTAACCCTAACCCTAACCCTAACCCTAACCCTAACCCTAACCCTAACCCTAACCCTAACCCTAACCCTAACCCTAACCCTAACCCTAACCCTAACCCTAACCCTAACCCTAACCCTAACCCTAACCCTAACCCTAACCCTAACCCTAACCCTAACCCTAACCCTAACCCTAACCCTAACCCTAACCCTAACCCTAACCCTAACCCTAACCCTAACCCTAACCCTAACCCTAACCCTAACCCTAACCCTAACCCTAACCCTAACCCTAACCCTAACCCTAACCCTAACCCTAACCCTAACCCTAACCCTAACCCTAACCCTAACCCTAACCCTAACCCTAACCCTAACCCTAACCCTAACCCTAACCCTAACCCTAACCCTAACCCTAACCCTAACCCTAACCCTAACCCTAACCCTAACCCTAACCCTAACCCTAACCCTAACCCTAACCCTAACCCTAACCCTAACCCTAACCCTAACCCTAACCCTAACCCTAACCCTAACCCTAACCCTAACCCTAACCCTAACCCTAACCCTAACCCTAACCCTAACCCTAACCCTAACCCTAACCCTAACCCTAACCCTAACCCTAACCCTAACCCTAACCCTAACCCTAACCCTAACCCTAACCCTAACCCTAACCCTAACCCTAACCCTAACCCTAACCCTAACCCTAACCCTAACCCTAACCCTAACCCTAACCCTAACCCTAACCCTAACCCTAACCCTAACCCTAACCCTAACCCTAACCCTAACCCTAACCCTAACCCTAACCCTAACCCTAACCCTAACCCTAACCCTAACCCTAACCCTAACCCTAACCCTAACCCTAACCCTAACCCTAACCCTAACCCTAACCCTAACCCTAACCCTAACCCTAACCCTAACCCTAACCCTAACCCTAACCCTAACCCTAACCCTAACCCTAACCCTAACCCTAACCCTAACCCTAACCCTAACCCTAACCCTAACCCTAACCCTAACCCTAACCCTAACCCTAACCCTAACCCTAACCCTAACCCTAACCCTAACCCTAACCCTAACCCTAACCCTAACCCTAACCCTAACCCTAACCCTAACCCTAACCCTAACCCTAACCCTAACCCTAACCCTAACCCTAACCCTAACCCTAACCCTAACCCTAACCCTAACCCTAACCCTAACCCTAACCCTAACCCTAACCCTAACCCTAACCCTAACCCTAACCCTAACCCTAACCCTAACCCTAACCCTAACCCTAACCCTAACCCTAACCCTAACCCTAACCCTAACCCTAACCCTAACCCTAACCCTAACCCTAACCCTAACCCTAACCCTAACCCTAACCCTAACCCTAACCCTAACCCTAACCCTAACCCTAACCCTAACCCTAACCCTAACCCTAACCCTAACCCTAACCCTAACCCTAACCCTAACCCTAACCCTAACCCTAACCCTAACCCTAACCCTAACCCTAACCCTAACCCTAACCCTAACCCTAACCCTAACCCTAACCCTAACCCTAACCCTAACCCTAACCCTAACCCTAACCCTAACCCTAACCCTAACCCTAACCCTAACCCTAACCCTAACCCTAACCCTAACCCTAACCCTAACCCTAACCCTAACCCTAACCCTAACCCTAACCCTAACCCTAACCCTAACCCTAACCCTAACCCTAACCCTAACCCTAACCCTAACCCTAACCCTAACCCTAACCCTAACCCTAACCCTAACCCTAACCCTAACCCTAACCCTAACCCTAACCCTAACCCTAACCCTAACCCTAACCCTAACCCTAACCCTAACCCTAACCCTAACCCTAACCCTAACCCTAACCCTAACCCTAACCCTAACCCTAACCCTAACCCTAACCCTAACCCTAACCCTAACCCTAACCCTAACCCTAACCCTAACCCTAACCCTAACCCTAACCCTAACCCTAACCCTAACCCTAACCCTAACCCTAACCCTAACCCTAACCCTAACCCTAACCCTAACCCTAACCCTAACCCTAACCCTAACCCTAACCCTAACCCTAACCCTAACCCTAACCCTAACCCTAACCCTAACCCTAACCCTAACCCTAACCCTAACCCTAACCCTAACCCTAACCCTAACCCTAACCCTAACCCTAACCCTAACCCTAACCCTAACCCTAACCCTAACCCTAACCCTAACCCTAACCCTAACCCTAACCCTAACCCTAACCCTAACCCTAACCCTAACCCTAACCCTAACCCTAACCCTAACCCTAACCCTAACCCTAACCCTAACCCTAACCCTAACCCTAACCCTAACCCTAACCCTAACCCTAACCCTAACCCTAACCCTAACCCTAACCCTAACCCTAACCCTAACCCTAACCCTAACCCTAACCCTAACCCTAACCCTAACCCTAACCCTAACCCTAACCCTAACCCTAACCCTAACCCTAACCCTAACCCTAACCCTAACCCTAACCCTAACCCTAACCCTAACCCTAACCCTAACCCTAACCCTAACCCTAACCCTAACCCTAACCCTAACCCTAACCCTAACCCTAACCCTAACCCTAACCCTAACCCTAACCCTAACCCTAACCCTAACCCTAACCCTAACCCTAACCCTAACCCTAACCCTAACCCTAACCCTAACCCTAACCCTAACCCTAACCCTAACCCTAACCCTAACCCTAACCCTAACCCTAACCCTAACCCTAACCCTAACCCTAACCCTAACCCTAACCCTAACCCTAACCCTAACCCTAACCCTAACCCTAACCCTAACCCTAACCCTAACCCTAACCCTAACCCTAACCCTAACCCTAACCCTAACCCTAACCCTAACCCTAACCCTAACCCTAACCCTAACCCTAACCCTAACCCTAACCCTAACCCTAACCCTAACCCTAACCCTAACCCTAACCCTAACCCTAACCCTAACCCTAACCCTAACCCTAACCCTAACCCTAACCCTAACCCTAACCCTAACCCTAACCCTAACCCTAACCCTAACCCTAACCCTAACCCTAACCCTAACCCTAACCCTAACCCTAACCCTAACCCTAACCCTAACCCTAACCCTAACCCTAACCCTAACCCTAACCCTAACCCTAACCCTAACCCTAACCCTAACCCTAACCCTAACCCTAACCCTAACCCTAACCCTAACCCTAACCCTAACCCTAACCCTAACCCTAACCCTAACCCTAACCCTAACCCTAACCCTAACCCTAACCCTAACCCTAACCCTAACCCTAACCCTAACCCTAACCCTAACCCTAACCCTAACCCTAACCCTAACCCTAACCCTAACCCTAACCCTAACCCTAACCCTAACCCTAACCCTAACCCTAACCCTAACCCTAACCCTAACCCTAACCCTAACCCTAACCCTAACCCTAACCCTAACCCTAACCCTAACCCTAACCCTAACCCTAACCCTAACCCTAACCCTAACCCTAACCCTAACCCTAACCCTAACCCTAACCCTAACCCTAACCCTAACCCTAACCCTAACCCTAACCCTAACCCTAACCCTAACCCTAACCCTAACCCTAACCCTAACCCTAACCCTAACCCTAACCCTAACCCTAACCCTAACCCTAACCCTAACCCTAACCCTAACCCTAACCCTAACCCTAACCCTAACCCTAACCCTAACCCTAACCCTAACCCTAACCCTAACCCTAACCCTAACCCTAACCCTAACCCTAACCCTAACCCTAACCCTAACCCTAACCCTAACCCTAACCCTAACCCTAACCCTAACCCTAACCCTAACCCTAACCCTAACCCTAACCCTAACCCTAACCCTAACCCTAACCCTAACCCTAACCCTAACCCTAACCCTAACCCTAACCCTAACCCTAACCCTAACCCTAACCCTAACCCTAACCCTAACCCTAACCCTAACCCTAACCCTAACCCTAACCCTAACCCTAACCCTAACCCTAACCCTAACCCTAACCCTAACCCTAACCCTAACCCTAACCCTAACCCTAACCCTAACCCTAACCCTAACCCTAACCCTAACCCTAACCCTAACCCTAACCCTAACCCTAACCCTAACCCTAACCCTAACCCTAACCCTAACCCTAACCCTAACCCTAACCCTAACCCTAACCCTAACCCTAACCCTAACCCTAACCCTAACCCTAACCCTAACCCTAACCCTAACCCTAACCCTAACCCTAACCCTAACCCTAACCCTAACCCTAACCCTAACCCTAACCCTAACCCTAACCCTAACCCTAACCCTAACCCTAACCCTAACCCTAACCCTAACCCTAACCCTAACCCTAACCCTAACCCTAACCCTAACCCTAACCCTAACCCTAACCCTAACCCTAACCCTAACCCTAACCCTAACCCTAACCCTAACCCTAACCCTAACCCTAACCCTAACCCTAACCCTAACCCTAACCCTAACCCTAACCCTAACCCTAACCCTAACCCTAACCCTAACCCTAACCCTAACCCTAACCCTAACCCTAACCCTAACCCTAACCCTAACCCTAACCCTAACCCTAACCCTAACCCTAACCCTAACCCTAACCCTAACCCTAACCCTAACCCTAACCCTAACCCTAACCCTAACCCTAACCCTAACCCTAACCCTAACCCTAACCCTAACCCTAACCCTAACCCTAACCCTAACCCTAACCCTAACCCTAACCCTAACCCTAACCCTAACCCTAACCCTAACCCTAACCCTAACCCTAACCCTAACCCTAACCCTAACCCTAACCCTAACCCTAACCCTAACCCTAACCCTAACCCTAACCCTAACCCTAACCCTAACCCTAACCCTAACCCTAACCCTAACCCTAACCCTAACCCTAACCCTAACCCTAACCCTAACCCTAACCCTAACCCTAACCCTAACCCTAACCCTAACCCTAACCCTAACCCTAACCCTAACCCTAACCCTAACCCTAACCCTAACCCTAACCCTAACCCTAACCCTAACCCTAACCCTAACCCTAACCCTAACCCTAACCCTAACCCTAACCCTAACCCTAACCCTAACCCTAACCCTAACCCTAACCCTAACCCTAACCCTAACCCTAACCCTAACCCTAACCCTAACCCTAACCCTAACCCTAACCCTAACCCTAACCCTAACCCTAACCCTAACCCTAACCCTAACCCTAACCCTAACCCTAACCCTAACCCTAACCCTAACCCTAACCCTAACCCTAACCCTAACCCTAACCCTAACCCTAACCCTAACCCTAACCCTAACCCTAACCCTAACCCTAACCCTAACCCTAACCCTAACCCTAACCCTAACCCTAACCCTAACCCTAACCCTAACCCTAACCCTAACCCTAACCCTAACCCTAACCCTAACCCTAACCCTAACCCTAACCCTAACCCTAACCCTAACCCTAACCCTAACCCTAACCCTAACCCTAACCCTAACCCTAACCCTAACCCTAACCCTAACCCTAACCCTAACCCTAACCCTAACCCTAACCCTAACCCTAACCCTAACCCTAACCCTAACCCTAACCCTAACCCTAACCCTAACCCTAACCCTAACCCTAACCCTAACCCTAACCCTAACCCTAACCCTAACCCTAACCCTAACCCTAACCCTAACCCTAACCCTAACCCTAACCCTAACCCTAACCCTAACCCTAACCCTAACCCTAACCCTAACCCTAACCCTAACCCTAACCCTAACCCTAACCCTAACCCTAACCCTAACCCTAACCCTAACCCTAACCCTAACCCTAACCCTAACCCTAACCCTAACCCTAACCCTAACCCTAACCCTAACCCTAACCCTAACCCTAACCCTAACCCTAACCCTAACCCTAACCCTAACCCTAACCCTAACCCTAACCCTAACCCTAACCCTAACCCTAACCCTAACCCTAACCCTAACCCTAACCCTAACCCTAACCCTAACCCTAACCCTAACCCTAACCCTAACCCTAACCCTAACCCTAACCCTAACCCTAACCCTAACCCTAACCCTAACCCTAACCCTAACCCTAACCCTAACCCTAACCCTAACCCTAACCCTAACCCTAACCCTAACCCTAACCCTAACCCTAACCCTAACCCTAACCCTAACCCTAACCCTAACCCTAACCCTAACCCTAACCCTAACCCTAACCCTAACCCTAACCCTAACCCTAACCCTAACCCTAACCCTAACCCTAACCCTAACCCTAACCCTAACCCTAACCCTAACCCTAACCCTAACCCTAACCCTAACCCTAACCCTAACCCTAACCCTAACCCTAACCCTAACCCTAACCCTAACCCTAACCCTAACCCTAACCCTAACCCTAACCCTAACCCTAACCCTAACCCTAACCCTAACCCTAACCCTAACCCTAACCCTAACCCTAACCCTAACCCTAACCCTAACCCTAACCCTAACCCTAACCCTAACCCTAACCCTAACCCTAACCCTAACCCTAACCCTAACCCTAACCCTAACCCTAACCCTAACCCTAACCCTAACCCTAACCCTAACCCTAACCCTAACCCTAACCCTAACCCTAACCCTAACCCTAACCCTAACCCTAACCCTAACCCTAACCCTAACCCTAACCCTAACCCTAACCCTAACCCTAACCCTAACCCTAACCCTAACCCTAACCCTAACCCTAACCCTAACCCTAACCCTAACCCTAACCCTAACCCTAACCCTAACCCTAACCCTAACCCTAACCCTAACCCTAACCCTAACCCTAACCCTAACCCTAACCCTAACCCTAACCCTAACCCTAACCCTAACCCTAACCCTAACCCTAACCCTAACCCTAACCCTAACCCTAACCCTAACCCTAACCCTAACCCTAACCCTAACCCTAACCCTAACCCTAACCCTAACCCTAACCCTAACCCTAACCCTAACCCTAACCCTAACCCTAACCCTAACCCTAACCCTAACCCTAACCCTAACCCTAACCCTAACCCTAACCCTAACCCTAACCCTAACCCTAACCCTAACCCTAACCCTAACCCTAACCCTAACCCTAACCCTAACCCTAACCCTAACCCTAACCCTAACCCTAACCCTAACCCTAACCCTAACCCTAACCCTAACCCTAACCCTAACCCTAACCCTAACCCTAACCCTAACCCTAACCCTAACCCTAACCCTAACCCTAACCCTAACCCTAACCCTAACCCTAACCCTAACCCTAACCCTAACCCTAACCCTAACCCTAACCCTAACCCTAACCCTAACCCTAACCCTAACCCTAACCCTAACCCTAACCCTAACCCTAACCCTAACCCTAACCCTAACCCTAACCCTAACCCTAACCCTAACCCTAACCCTAACCCTAACCCTAACCCTAACCCTAACCCTAACCCTAACCCTAACCCTAACCCTAACCCTAACCCTAACCCTAACCCTAACCCTAACCCTAACCCTAACCCTAACCCTAACCCTAACCCTAACCCTAACCCTAACCCTAACCCTAACCCTAACCCTAACCCTAACCCTAACCCTAACCCTAACCCTAACCCTAACCCTAACCCTAACCCTAACCCTAACCCTAACCCTAACCCTAACCCTAACCCTAACCCTAACCCTAACCCTAACCCTAACCCTAACCCTAACCCTAACCCTAACCCTAACCCTAACCCTAACCCTAACCCTAACCCTAACCCTAACCCTAACCCTAACCCTAACCCTAACCCTAACCCTAACCCTAACCCTAACCCTAACCCTAACCCTAACCCTAACCCTAACCCTAACCCTAACCCTAACCCTAACCCTAACCCTAACCCTAACCCTAACCCTAACCCTAACCCTAACCCTAACCCTAACCCTAACCCTAACCCTAACCCTAACCCTAACCCTAACCCTAACCCTAACCCTAACCCTAACCCTAACCCTAACCCTAACCCTAACCCTAACCCTAACCCTAACCCTAACCCTAACCCTAACCCTAACCCTAACCCTAACCCTAACCCTAACCCTAACCCTAACCCTAACCCTAACCCTAACCCTAACCCTAACCCTAACCCTAACCCTAACCCTAACCCTAACCCTAACCCTAACCCTAACCCTAACCCTAACCCTAACCCTAACCCTAACCCTAACCCTAACCCTAACCCTAACCCTAACCCTAACCCTAACCCTAACCCTAACCCTAACCCTAACCCTAACCCTAACCCTAACCCTAACCCTAACCCTAACCCTAACCCTAACCCTAACCCTAACCCTAACCCTAACCCTAACCCTAACCCTAACCCTAACCCTAACCCTAACCCTAACCCTAACCCTAACCCTAACCCTAACCCTAACCCTAACCCTAACCCTAACCCTAACCCTAACCCTAACCCTAACCCTAACCCTAACCCTAACCCTAACCCTAACCCTAACCCTAACCCTAACCCTAACCCTAACCCTAACCCTAACCCTAACCCTAACCCTAACCCTAACCCTAACCCTAACCCTAACCCTAACCCTAACCCTAACCCTAACCCTAACCCTAACCCTAACCCTAACCCTAACCCTAACCCTAACCCTAACCCTAACCCTAACCCTAACCCTAACCCTAACCCTAACCCTAACCCTAACCCTAACCCTAACCCTAACCCTAACCCTAACCCTAACCCTAACCCTAACCCTAACCCTAACCCTAACCCTAACCCTAACCCTAACCCTAACCCTAACCCTAACCCTAACCCTAACCCTAACCCTAACCCTAACCCTAACCCTAACCCTAACCCTAACCCTAACCCTAACCCTAACCCTAACCCTAACCCTAACCCTAACCCTAACCCTAACCCTAACCCTAACCCTAACCCTAACCCTAACCCTAACCCTAACCCTAACCCTAACCCTAACCCTAACCCTAACCCTAACCCTAACCCTAACCCTAACCCTAACCCTAACCCTAACCCTAACCCTAACCCTAACCCTAACCCTAACCCTAACCCTAACCCTAACCCTAACCCTAACCCTAACCCTAACCCTAACCCTAACCCTAACCCTAACCCTAACCCTAACCCTAACCCTAACCCTAACCCTAACCCTAACCCTAACCCTAACCCTAACCCTAACCCTAACCCTAACCCTAACCCTAACCCTAACCCTAACCCTAACCCTAACCCTAACCCTAACCCTAACCCTAACCCTAACCCTAACCCTAACCCTAACCCTAACCCTAACCCTAACCCTAACCCTAACCCTAACCCTAACCCTAACCCTAACCCTAACCCTAACCCTAACCCTAACCCTAACCCTAACCCTAACCCTAACCCTAACCCTAACCCTAACCCTAACCCTAACCCTAACCCTAACCCTAACCCTAACCCTAACCCTAACCCTAACCCTAACCCTAACCCTAACCCTAACCCTAACCCTAACCCTAACCCTAACCCTAACCCTAACCCTAACCCTAACCCTAACCCTAACCCTAACCCTAACCCTAACCCTAACCCTAACCCTAACCCTAACCCTAACCCTAACCCTAACCCTAACCCTAACCCTAACCCTAACCCTAACCCTAACCCTAACCCTAACCCTAACCCTAACCCTAACCCTAACCCTAACCCTAACCCTAACCCTAACCCTAACCCTAACCCTAACCCTAACCCTAACCCTAACCCTAACCCTAACCCTAACCCTAACCCTAACCCTAACCCTAACCCTAACCCTAACCCTAACCCTAACCCTAACCCTAACCCTAACCCTAACCCTAACCCTAACCCTAACCCTAACCCTAACCCTAACCCTAACCCTAACCCTAACCCTAACCCTAACCCTAACCCTAACCCTAACCCTAACCCTAACCCTAACCCTAACCCTAACCCTAACCCTAACCCTAACCCTAACCCTAACCCTAACCCTAACCCTAACCCTAACCCTAACCCTAACCCTAACCCTAACCCTAACCCTAACCCTAACCCTAACCCTAACCCTAACCCTAACCCTAACCCTAACCCTAACCCTAACCCTAACCCTAACCCTAACCCTAACCCTAACCCTAACCCTAACCCTAACCCTAACCCTAACCCTAACCCTAACCCTAACCCTAACCCTAACCCTAACCCTAACCCTAACCCTAACCCTAACCCTAACCCTAACCCTAACCCTAACCCTAACCCTAACCCTAACCCTAACCCTAACCCTAACCCTAACCCTAACCCTAACCCTAACCCTAACCCTAACCCTAACCCTAACCCTAACCCTAACCCTAACCCTAACCCTAACCCTAACCCTAACCCTAACCCTAACCCTAACCCTAACCCTAACCCTAACCCTAACCCTAACCCTAACCCTAACCCTAACCCTAACCCTAACCCTAACCCTAACCCTAACCCTAACCCTAACCCTAACCCTAACCCTAACCCTAACCCTAACCCTAACCCTAACCCTAACCCTAACCCTAACCCTAACCCTAACCCTAACCCTAACCCTAACCCTAACCCTAACCCTAACCCTAACCCTAACCCTAACCCTAACCCTAACCCTAACCCTAACCCTAACCCTAACCCTAACCCTAACCCTAACCCTAACCCTAACCCTAACCCTAACCCTAACCCTAACCCTAACCCTAACCCTAACCCTAACCCTAACCCTAACCCTAACCCTAACCCTAACCCTAACCCTAACCCTAACCCTAACCCTAACCCTAACCCTAACCCTAACCCTAACCCTAACCCTAACCCTAACCCTAACCCTAACCCTAACCCTAACCCTAACCCTAACCCTAACCCTAACCCTAACCCTAACCCTAACCCTAACCCTAACCCTAACCCTAACCCTAACCCTAACCCTAACCCTAACCCTAACCCTAACCCTAACCCTAACCCTAACCCTAACCCTAACCCTAACCCTAACCCTAACCCTAACCCTAACCCTAACCCTAACCCTAACCCTAACCCTAACCCTAACCCTAACCCTAACCCTAACCCTAACCCTAACCCTAACCCTAACCCTAACCCTAACCCTAACCCTAACCCTAACCCTAACCCTAACCCTAACCCTAACCCTAACCCTAACCCTAACCCTAACCCTAACCCTAACCCTAACCCTAACCCTAACCCTAACCCTAACCCTAACCCTAACCCTAACCCTAACCCTAACCCTAACCCTAACCCTAACCCTAACCCTAACCCTAACCCTAACCCTAACCCTAACCCTAACCCTAACCCTAACCCTAACCCTAACCCTAACCCTAACCCTAACCCTAACCCTAACCCTAACCCTAACCCTAACCCTAACCCTAACCCTAACCCTAACCCTAACCCTAACCCTAACCCTAACCCTAACCCTAACCCTAACCCTAACCCTAACCCTAACCCTAACCCTAACCCTAACCCTAACCCTAACCCTAACCCTAACCCTAACCCTAACCCTAACCCTAACCCTAACCCTAACCCTAACCCTAACCCTAACCCTAACCCTAACCCTAACCCTAACCCTAACCCTAACCCTAACCCTAACCCTAACCCTAACCCTAACCCTAACCCTAACCCTAACCCTAACCCTAACCCTAACCCTAACCCTAACCCTAACCCTAACCCTAACCCTAACCCTAACCCTAACCCTAACCCTAACCCTAACCCTAACCCTAACCCTAACCCTAACCCTAACCCTAACCCTAACCCTAACCCTAACCCTAACCCTAACCCTAACCCTAACCCTAACCCTAACCCTAACCCTAACCCTAACCCTAACCCTAACCCTAACCCTAACCCTAACCCTAACCCTAACCCTAACCCTAACCCTAACCCTAACCCTAACCCTAACCCTAACCCTAACCCTAACCCTAACCCTAACCCTAACCCTAACCCTAACCCTAACCCTAACCCTAACCCTAACCCTAACCCTAACCCTAACCCTAACCCTAACCCTAACCCTAACCCTAACCCTAACCCTAACCCTAACCCTAACCCTAACCCTAACCCTAACCCTAACCCTAACCCTAACCCTAACCCTAACCCTAACCCTAACCCTAACCCTAACCCTAACCCTAACCCTAACCCTAACCCTAACCCTAACCCTAACCCTAACCCTAACCCTAACCCTAACCCTAACCCTAACCCTAACCCTAACCCTAACCCTAACCCTAACCCTAACCCTAACCCTAACCCTAACCCTAACCCTAACCCTAACCCTAACCCTAACCCTAACCCTAACCCTAACCCTAACCCTAACCCTAACCCTAACCCTAACCCTAACCCTAACCCTAACCCTAACCCTAACCCTAAC
Source organism: Heloderma suspectum (assembly GCF_057233095.1). NCBI lineage: Eukaryota > Metazoa > Chordata > Lepidosauria > Squamata > Helodermatidae > Heloderma > Heloderma suspectum. The sequence continues at coordinate 45,356,435 of NC_139469.1, read as the reverse complement.
CCTAACCCTAACCCTAACCCTAACCCTAACCCTAACCCTAACCCTAACCCTAACCCTAACCCTAACCCTAACCCTAACCCTAACCCTAACCCTAACCCTAACCCTAACCCTAACCCTAACCCTAACCCTAACCCTAACCCTAACCCTAACCCTAACCCTAACCCTAACCCTAACCCTAACCCTAACCCTAACCCTAACCCTAACCCTAACCCTAACCCTAACCCTAACCCTAACCCTAACCCTAACCCTAACCCTAACCCTAACCCTAACCCTAACCCTAACCCTAACCCTAACCCTAACCCTAACCCTAACCCTAACCCTAACCCTAACCCTAACCCTAACCCTAACCCTAACCCTAACCCTAACCCTAACCCTAACCCTAACCCTAACCCTAACCCTAACCCTAACCCTAACCCTAACCCTAACCCTAACCCTAACCCTAACCCTAACCCTAACCCTAACCCTAACCCTAACCCTAACCCTAACCCTAACCCTAACCCTAACCCTAACCCTAACCCTAACCCTAACCCTAACCCTAACCCTAACCCTAACCCTAACCCTAACCCTAACCCTAACCCTAACCCTAACCCTAACCCTAACCCTAACCCTAACCCTAACCCTAACCCTAACCCTAACCCTAACCCTAACCCTAACCCTAACCCTAACCCTAACCCTAACCCTAACCCTAACCCTAACCCTAACCCTAACCCTAACCCTAACCCTAACCCTAACCCTAACCCTAACCCTAACCCTAACCCTAACCCTAACCCTAACCCTAACCCTAACCCTAACCCTAACCCTAACCCTAACCCTAACCCTAACCCTAACCCTAACCCTAACCCTAACCCTAACCCTAACCCTAACCCTAACCCTAACCCTAACCCTAACCCTAACCCTAACCCTAACCCTAACCCTAACCCTAACCCTAACCCTAACCCTAACCCTAACCCTAACCCTAACCCTAACCCTAACCCTAACCCTAACCCTAACCCTAACCCTAACCCTAACCCTAACCCTAACCCTAACCCTAACCCTAACCCTAACCCTAACCCTAACCCTAACCCTAACCCTAACCCTAACCCTAACCCTAACCCTAACCCTAACCCTAACCCTAACCCTAACCCTAACCCTAACCCTAACCCTAACCCTAACCCTAACCCTAACCCTAACCCTAACCCTAACCCTAACCCTAACCCTAACCCTAACCCTAACCCTAACCCTAACCCTAACCCTAACCCTAACCCTAACCCTAACCCTAACCCTAACCCTAACCCTAACCCTAACCCTAACCCTAACCCTAACCCTAACCCTAACCCTAACCCTAACCCTAACCCTAACCCTAACCCTAACCCTAACCCTAACCCTAACCCTAACCCTAACCCTAACCCTAACCCTAACCCTAACCCTAACCCTAACCCTAACCCTAACCCTAACCCTAACCCTAACCCTAACCCTAACCCTAACCCTAACCCTAACCCTAACCCTAACCCTAACCCTAACCCTAACCCTAACCCTAACCCTAACCCTAACCCTAACCCTAACCCTAACCCTAACCCTAACCCTAACCCTAACCCTAACCCTAACCCTAACCCTAACCCTAACCCTAACCCTAACCCTAACCCTAACCCTAACCCTAACCCTAACCCTAACCCTAACCCTAACCCTAACCCTAACCCTAACCCTAACCCTAACCCTAACCCTAACCCTAACCCTAACCCTAACCCTAACCCTAACCCTAACCCTAACCCTAACCCTAACCCTAACCCTAACCCTAACCCTAACCCTAACCCTAACCCTAACCCTAACCCTAACCCTAACCCTAACCCTAACCCTAACCCTAACCCTAACCCTAACCCTAACCCTAACCCTAACCCTAACCCTAACCCTAACCCTAACCCTAACCCTAACCCTAACCCTAACCCTAACCCTAACCCTAACCCTAACCCTAACCCTAACCCTAACCCTAACCCTAACCCTAACCCTAACCCTAACCCTAACCCTAACCCTAACCCTAACCCTAACCCTAACCCTAACCCTAACCCTAACCCTAACCCTAACCCTAACCCTAACCCTAACCCTAACCCTAACCCTAACCCTAACCCTAACCCTAACCCTAACCCTAACCCTAACCCTAACCCTAACCCTAACCCTAACCCTAACCCTAACCCTAACCCTAACCCTAACCCTAACCCTAACCCTAACCCTAACCCTAACCCTAACCCTAACCCTAACCCTAACCCTAACCCTAACCCTAACCCTAACCCTAACCCTAACCCTAACCCTAACCCTAACCCTAACCCTAACCCTAACCCTAACCCTAACCCTAACCCTAACCCTAACCCTAACCCTAACCCTAACCCTAACCCTAACCCTAACCCTAACCCTAACCCTAACCCTAACCCTAACCCTAACCCTAACCCTAACCCTAACCCTAACCCTAACCCTAACCCTAACCCTAACCCTAACCCTAACCCTAACCCTAACCCTAACCCTAACCCTAACCCTAACCCTAACCCTAACCCTAACCCTAACCCTAACCCTAACCCTAACCCTAACCCTAACCCTAACCCTAACCCTAACCCTAACCCTAACCCTAACCCTAACCCTAACCCTAACCCTAACCCTAACCCTAACCCTAACCCTAACCCTAACCCTAACCCTAACCCTAACCCTAACCCTAACCCTAACCCTAACCCTAACCCTAACCCTAACCCTAACCCTAACCCTAACCCTAACCCTAACCCTAACCCTAACCCTAACCCTAACCCTAACCCTAACCCTAACCCTAACCCTAACCCTAACCCTAACCCTAACCCTAACCCTAACCCTAACCCTAACCCTAACCCTAACCCTAACCCTAACCCTAACCCTAACCCTAACCCTAACCCTAACCCTAACCCTAACCCTAACCCTAACCCTAACCCTAACCCTAACCCTAACCCTAACCCTAACCCTAACCCTAACCCTAACCCTAACCCTAACCCTAACCCTAACCCTAACCCTAACCCTAACCCTAACCCTAACCCTAACCCTAACCCTAACCCTAACCCTAACCCTAACCCTAACCCTAACCCTAACCCTAACCCTAACCCTAACCCTAACCCTAACCCTAACCCTAACCCTAACCCTAACCCTAACCCTAACCCTAACCCTAACCCTAACCCTAACCCTAACCCTAACCCTAACCCTAACCCTAACCCTAACCCTAACCCTAACCCTAACCCTAACCCTAACCCTAACCCTAACCCTAACCCTAACCCTAACCCTAACCCTAACCCTAACCCTAACCCTAACCCTAACCCTAACCCTAACCCTAACCCTAACCCTAACCCTAACCCTAACCCTAACCCTAACCCTAACCCTAACCCTAACCCTAACCCTAACCCTAACCCTAACCCTAACCCTAACCCTAACCCTAACCCTAACCCTAACCCTAACCCTAACCCTAACCCTAACCCTAACCCTAACCCTAACCCTAACCCTAACCCTAACCCTAACCCTAACCCTAACCCTAACCCTAACCCTAACCCTAACCCTAACCCTAACCCTAACCCTAACCCTAACCCTAACCCTAACCCTAACCCTAACCCTAACCCTAACCCTAACCCTAACCCTAACCCTAACCCTAACCCTAACCCTAACCCTAACCCTAACCCTAACCCTAACCCTAACCCTAACCCTAACCCTAACCCTAACCCTAACCCTAACCCTAACCCTAACCCTAACCCTAACCCTAACCCTAACCCTAACCCTAACCCTAACCCTAACCCTAACCCTAACCCTAACCCTAACCCTAACCCTAACCCTAACCCTAACCCTAACCCTAACCCTAACCCTAACCCTAACCCTAACCCTAACCCTAACCCTAACCCTAACCCTAACCCTAACCCTAACCCTAACCCTAACCCTAACCCTAACCCTAACCCTAACCCTAACCCTAACCCTAACCCTAACCCTAACCCTAACCCTAACCCTAACCCTAACCCTAACCCTAACCCTAACCCTAACCCTAACCCTAACCCTAACCCTAACCCTAACCCTAACCCTAACCCTAACCCTAACCCTAACCCTAACCCTAACCCTAACCCTAACCCTAACCCTAACCCTAACCCTAACCCTAACCCTAACCCTAACCCTAACCCTAACCCTAACCCTAACCCTAACCCTAACCCTAACCCTAACCCTAACCCTAACCCTAACCCTAACCCTAACCCTAACCCTAACCCTAACCCTAACCCTAACCCTAACCCTAACCCTAACCCTAACCCTAACCCTAACCCTAACCCTAACCCTAACCCTAACCCTAACCCTAACCCTAACCCTAACCCTAACCCTAACCCTAACCCTAACCCTAACCCTAACCCTAACCCTAACCCTAACCCTAACCCTAACCCTAACCCTAACCCTAACCCTAACCCTAACCCTAACCCTAACCCTAACCCTAACCCTAACCCTAACCCTAACCCTAACCCTAACCCTAACCCTAACCCTAACCCTAACCCTAACCCTAACCCTAACCCTAACCCTAACCCTAACCCTAACCCTAACCCTAACCCTAACCCTAACCCTAACCCTAACCCTAACCCTAACCCTAACCCTAACCCTAACCCTAACCCTAACCCTAACCCTAACCCTAACCCTAACCCTAACCCTAACCCTAACCCTAACCCTAACCCTAACCCTAACCCTAACCCTAACCCTAACCCTAACCCTAACCCTAACCCTAACCCTAACCCTAACCCTAACCCTAACCCTAACCCTAACCCTAACCCTAACCCTAACCCTAACCCTAACCCTAACCCTAACCCTAACCCTAACCCTAACCCTAACCCTAACCCTAACCCTAACCCTAACCCTAACCCTAACCCTAACCCTAACCCTAACCCTAACCCTAACCCTAACCCTAACCCTAACCCTAACCCTAACCCTAACCCTAACCCTAACCCTAACCCTAACCCTAACCCTAACCCTAACCCTAACCCTAACCCTAACCCTAACCCTAACCCTAACCCTAACCCTAACCCTAACCCTAACCCTAACCCTAACCCTAACCCTAACCCTAACCCTAACCCTAACCCTAACCCTAACCCTAACCCTAACCCTAACCCTAACCCTAACCCTAACCCTAACCCTAACCCTAACCCTAACCCTAACCCTAACCCTAACCCTAACCCTAACCCTAACCCTAACCCTAACCCTAACCCTAACCCTAACCCTAACCCTAACCCTAACCCTAACCCTAACCCTAACCCTAACCCTAACCCTAACCCTAACCCTAACCCTAACCCTAACCCTAACCCTAACCCTAACCCTAACCCTAACCCTAACCCTAACCCTAACCCTAACCCTAACCCTAACCCTAACCCTAACCCTAACCCTAACCCTAACCCTAACCCTAACCCTAACCCTAACCCTAACCCTAACCCTAACCCTAACCCTAACCCTAACCCTAACCCTAACCCTAACCCTAACCCTAACCCTAACCCTAACCCTAACCCTAACCCTAACCCTAACCCTAACCCTAACCCTAACCCTAACCCTAACCCTAACCCTAACCCTAACCCTAACCCTAACCCTAACCCTAACCCTAACCCTAACCCTAACCCTAACCCTAACCCTAACCCTAACCCTAACCCTAACCCTAACCCTAACCCTAACCCTAACCCTAACCCTAACCCTAACCCTAACCCTAACCCTAACCCTAACCCTAACCCTAACCCTAACCCTAACCCTAACCCTAACCCTAACCCTAACCCTAACCCTAACCCTAACCCTAACCCTAACCCTAACCCTAACCCTAACCCTAACCCTAACCCTAACCCTAACCCTAACCCTAACCCTAACCCTAACCCTAACCCTAACCCTAACCCTAACCCTAACCCTAACCCTAACCCTAACCCTAACCCTAACCCTAACCCTAACCCTAACCCTAACCCTAACCCTAACCCTAACCCTAACCCTAACCCTAACCCTAACCCTAACCCTAACCCTAACCCTAACCCTAACCCTAACCCTAACCCTAACCCTAACCCTAACCCTAACCCTAACCCTAACCCTAACCCTAACCCTAACCCTAACCCTAACCCTAACCCTAACCCTAACCCTAACCCTAACCCTAACCCTAACCCTAACCCTAACCCTAACCCTAACCCTAACCCTAACCCTAACCCTAACCCTAACCCTAACCCTAACCCTAACCCTAACCCTAACCCTAACCCTAACCCTAACCCTAACCCTAACCCTAACCCTAACCCTAACCCTAACCCTAACCCTAACCCTAACCCTAACCCTAACCCTAACCCTAACCCTAACCCTAACCCTAACCCTAACCCTAACCCTAACCCTAACCCTAACCCTAACCCTAACCCTAACCCTAACCCTAACCCTAACCCTAACCCTAACCCTAACCCTAACCCTAACCCTAACCCTAACCCTAACCCTAACCCTAACCCTAACCCTAACCCTAACCCTAACCCTAACCCTAACCCTAACCCTAACCCTAACCCTAACCCTAACCCTAACCCTAACCCTAACCCTAACCCTAACCCTAACCCTAACCCTAACCCTAACCCTAACCCTAACCCTAACCCTAACCCTAACCCTAACCCTAACCCTAACCCTAACCCTAACCCTAACCCTAACCCTAACCCTAACCCTAACCCTAACCCTAACCCTAACCCTAACCCTAACCCTAACCCTAACCCTAACCCTAACCCTAACCCTAACCCTAACCCTAACCCTAACCCTAACCCTAACCCTAACCCTAACCCTAACCCTAACCCTAACCCTAACCCTAACCCTAACCCTAACCCTAACCCTAACCCTAACCCTAACCCTAACCCTAACCCTAACCCTAACCCTAACCCTAACCCTAACCCTAACCCTAACCCTAACCCTAACCCTAACCCTAACCCTAACCCTAACCCTAACCCTAACCCTAACCCTAACCCTAACCCTAACCCTAACCCTAACCCTAACCCTAACCCTAACCCTAACCCTAACCCTAACCCTAACCCTAACCCTAACCCTAACCCTAACCCTAACCCTAACCCTAACCCTAACCCTAACCCTAACCCTAACCCTAACCCTAACCCTAACCCTAACCCTAACCCTAACCCTAACCCTAACCCTAACCCTAACCCTAACCCTAACCCTAACCCTAACCCTAACCCTAACCCTAACCCTAACCCTAACCCTAACCCTAACCCTAACCCTAACCCTAACCCTAACCCTAACCCTAACCCTAACCCTAACCCTAACCCTAACCCTAACCCTAACCCTAACCCTAACCCTAACCCTAACCCTAACCCTAACCCTAACCCTAACCCTAACCCTAACCCTAACCCTAACCCTAACCCTAACCCTAACCCTAACCCTAACCCTAACCCTAACCCTAACCCTAACCCTAACCCTAACCCTAACCCTAACCCTAACCCTAACCCTAACCCTAACCCTAACCCTAACCCTAACCCTAACCCTAACCCTAACCCTAACCCTAACCCTAACCCTAACCCTAACCCTAACCCTAACCCTAACCCTAACCCTAACCCTAACCCTAACCCTAACCCTAACCCTAACCCTAACCCTAACCCTAACCCTAACCCTAACCCTAACCCTAACCCTAACCCTAACCCTAACCCTAACCCTAACCCTAACCCTAACCCTAACCCTAACCCTAACCCTAACCCTAACCCTAACCCTAACCCTAACCCTAACCCTAACCCTAACCCTAACCCTAACCCTAACCCTAACCCTAACCCTAACCCTAACCCTAACCCTAACCCTAACCCTAACCCTAACCCTAACCCTAACCCTAACCCTAACCCTAACCCTAACCCTAACCCTAACCCTAACCCTAACCCTAACCCTAACCCTAACCCTAACCCTAACCCTAACCCTAACCCTAACCCTAACCCTAACCCTAACCCTAACCCTAACCCTAACCCTAACCCTAACCCTAACCCTAACCCTAACCCTAACCCTAACCCTAACCCTAACCCTAACCCTAACCCTAACCCTAACCCTAACCCTAACCCTAACCCTAACCCTAACCCTAACCCTAACCCTAACCCTAACCCTAACCCTAACCCTAACCCTAACCCTAACCCTAACCCTAACCCTAACCCTAACCCTAACCCTAACCCTAACCCTAACCCTAACCCTAACCCTAACCCTAACCCTAACCCTAACCCTAACCCTAACCCTAACCCTAACCCTAACCCTAACCCTAACCCTAACCCTAACCCTAACCCTAACCCTAACCCTAACCCTAACCCTAACCCTAACCCTAACCCTAACCCTAACCCTAACCCTAACCCTAACCCTAACCCTAACCCTAACCCTAACCCTAACCCTAACCCTAACCCTAACCCTAACCCTAACCCTAACCCTAACCCTAACCCTAACCCTAACCCTAACCCTAACCCTAACCCTAACCCTAACCCTAACCCTAACCCTAACCCTAACCCTAACCCTAACCCTAACCCTAACCCTAACCCTAACCCTAACCCTAACCCTAACCCTAACCCTAACCCTAACCCTAACCCTAACCCTAACCCTAACCCTAACCCTAACCCTAACCCTAACCCTAACCCTAACCCTAACCCTAACCCTAACCCTAACCCTAACCCTAACCCTAACCCTAACCCTAACCCTAACCCTAACCCTAACCCTAACCCTAACCCTAACCCTAACCCTAACCCTAACCCTAACCCTAACCCTAACCCTAACCCTAACCCTAACCCTAACCCTAACCCTAACCCTAACCCTAACCCTAACCCTAACCCTAACCCTAACCCTAACCCTAACCCTAACCCTAACCCTAACCCTAACCCTAACCCTAACCCTAACCCTAACCCTAACCCTAACCCTAACCCTAACCCTAACCCTAACCCTAACCCTAACCCTAACCCTAACCCTAACCCTAACCCTAACCCTAACCCTAACCCTAACCCTAACCCTAACCCTAACCCTAACCCTAACCCTAACCCTAACCCTAACCCTAACCCTAACCCTAACCCTAACCCTAACCCTAACCCTAACCCTAACCCTAACCCTAACCCTAACCCTAACCCTAACCCTAACCCTAACCCTAACCCTAACCCTAACCCTAACCCTAACCCTAACCCTAACCCTAACCCTAACCCTAACCCTAACCCTAACCCTAACCCTAACCCTAACCCTAACCCTAACCCTAACCCTAACCCTAACCCTAACCCTAACCCTAACCCTAACCCTAACCCTAACCCTAACCCTAACCCTAACCCTAACCCTAACCCTAACCCTAACCCTAACCCTAACCCTAACCCTAACCCTAACCCTAACCCTAACCCTAACCCTAACCCTAACCCTAACCCTAACCCTAACCCTAACCCTAACCCTAACCCTAACCCTAACCCTAACCCTAACCCTAACCCTAACCCTAACCCTAACCCTAACCCTAACCCTAACCCTAACCCTAACCCTAACCCTAACCCTAACCCTAACCCTAACCCTAACCCTAACCCTAACCCTAACCCTAACCCTAACCCTAACCCTAACCCTAACCCTAACCCTAACCCTAACCCTAACCCTAACCCTAACCCTAACCCTAACCCTAACCCTAACCCTAACCCTAACCCTAACCCTAACCCTAACCCTAACCCTAACCCTAACCCTAACCCTAACCCTAACCCTAACCCTAACCCTAACCCTAACCCTAACCCTAACCCTAACCCTAACCCTAACCCTAACCCTAACCCTAACCCTAACCCTAACCCTAACCCTAACCCTAACCCTAACCCTAACCCTAACCCTAACCCTAACCCTAACCCTAACCCTAACCCTAACCCTAACCCTAACCCTAACCCTAACCCTAACCCTAACCCTAACCCTAACCCTAACCCTAACCCTAACCCTAACCCTAACCCTAACCCTAACCCTAACCCTAACCCTAACCCTAACCCTAACCCTAACCCTAACCCTAACCCTAACCCTAACCCTAACCCTAACCCTAACCCTAACCCTAACCCTAACCCTAACCCTAACCCTAACCCTAACCCTAACCCTAACCCTAACCCTAACCCTAACCCTAACCCTAACCCTAACCCTAACCCTAACCCTAACCCTAACCCTAACCCTAACCCTAACCCTAACCCTAACCCTAACCCTAACCCTAACCCTAACCCTAACCCTAACCCTAACCCTAACCCTAACCCTAACCCTAACCCTAACCCTAACCCTAACCCTAACCCTAACCCTAACCCTAACCCTAACCCTAACCCTAACCCTAACCCTAACCCTAACCCTAACCCTAACCCTAACCCTAACCCTAACCCTAACCCTAACCCTAACCCTAACCCTAACCCTAACCCTAACCCTAACCCTAACCCTAACCCTAACCCTAACCCTAACCCTAACCCTAACCCTAACCCTAACCCTAACCCTAACCCTAACCCTAACCCTAACCCTAACCCTAACCCTAACCCTAACCCTAACCCTAACCCTAACCCTAACCCTAACCCTAACCCTAACCCTAACCCTAACCCTAACCCTAACCCTAACCCTAACCCTAACCCTAACCCTAACCCTAACCCTAACCCTAACCCTAACCCTAACCCTAACCCTAACCCTAACCCTAACCCTAACCCTAACCCTAACCCTAACCCTAACCCTAACCCTAACCCTAACCCTAACCCTAACCCTAACCCTAACCCTAACCCTAACCCTAACCCTAACCCTAACCCTAACCCTAACCCTAACCCTAACCCTAACCCTAACCCTAACCCTAACCCTAACCCTAACCCTAACCCTAACCCTAACCCTAACCCTAACCCTAACCCTAACCCTAACCCTAACCCTAACCCTAACCCTAACCCTAACCCTAACCCTAACCCTAACCCTAACCCTAACCCTAACCCTAACCCTAACCCTAACCCTAACCCTAACCCTAACCCTAACCCTAACCCTAACCCTAACCCTAACCCTAACCCTAACCCTAACCCTAACCCTAACCCTAACCCTAACCCTAACCCTAACCCTAACCCTAACCCTAACCCTAACCCTAACCCTAACCCTAACCCTAACCCTAACCCTAACCCTAACCCTAACCCTAACCCTAACCCTAACCCTAACCCTAACCCTAACCCTAACCCTAACCCTAACCCTAACCCTAACCCTAACCCTAACCCTAACCCTAACCCTAACCCTAACCCTAACCCTAACCCTAACCCTAACCCTAACCCTAACCCTAACCCTAACCCTAACCCTAACCCTAACCCTAACCCTAACCCTAACCCTAACCCTAACCCTAACCCTAACCCTAACCCTAACCCTAACCCTAACCCTAACCCTAACCCTAACCCTAACCCTAACCCTAACCCTAACCCTAACCCTAACCCTAACCCTAACCCTAACCCTAACCCTAACCCTAACCCTAACCCTAACCCTAACCCTAACCCTAACCCTAACCCTAACCCTAACCCTAACCCTAACCCTAACCCTAACCCTAACCCTAACCCTAACCCTAACCCTAACCCTAACCCTAACCCTAACCCTAACCCTAACCCTAACCCTAACCCTAACCCTAACCCTAACCCTAACCCTAACCCTAACCCTAACCCTAACCCTAACCCTAACCCTAACCCTAACCCTAACCCTAACCCTAACCCTAACCCTAACCCTAACCCTAACCCTAACCCTAACCCTAACCCTAACCCTAACCCTAACCCTAACCCTAACCCTAACCCTAACCCTAACCCTAACCCTAACCCTAACCCTAACCCTAACCCTAACCCTAACCCTAACCCTAACCCTAACCCTAACCCTAACCCTAACCCTAACCCTAACCCTAACCCTAACCCTAACCCTAACCCTAACCCTAACCCTAACCCTAACCCTAACCCTAACCCTAACCCTAACCCTAACCCTAACCCTAACCCTAACCCTAACCCTAACCCTAACCCTAACCCTAACCCTAACCCTAACCCTAACCCTAACCCTAACCCTAACCCTAACCCTAACCCTAACCCTAACCCTAACCCTAACCCTAACCCTAACCCTAACCCTAACCCTAACCCTAACCCTAACCCTAACCCTAACCCTAACCCTAACCCTAACCCTAACCCTAACCCTAACCCTAACCCTAACCCTAACCCTAACCCTAACCCTAACCCTAACCCTAACCCTAACCCTAACCCTAACCCTAACCCTAACCCTAACCCTAACCCTAACCCTAACCCTAACCCTAACCCTAACCCTAACCCTAACCCTAACCCTAACCCTAACCCTAACCCTAACCCTAACCCTAACCCTAACCCTAACCCTAACCCTAACCCTAACCCTAACCCTAACCCTAACCCTAACCCTAACCCTAACCCTAACCCTAACCCTAACCCTAACCCTAACCCTAACCCTAACCCTAACCCTAACCCTAACCCTAACCCTAACCCTAACCCTAACCCTAACCCTAACCCTAACCCTAACCCTAACCCTAACCCTAACCCTAACCCTAACCCTAACCCTAACCCTAACCCTAACCCTAACCCTAACCCTAACCCTAACCCTAACCCTAACCCTAACCCTAACCCTAACCCTAACCCTAACCCTAACCCTAACCCTAACCCTAACCCTAACCCTAACCCTAACCCTAACCCTAACCCTAACCCTAACCCTAACCCTAACCCTAACCCTAACCCTAACCCTAACCCTAACCCTAACCCTAACCCTAACCCTAACCCTAACCCTAACCCTAACCCTAACCCTAACCCTAACCCTAACCCTAACCCTAACCCTAACCCTAACCCTAACCCTAACCCTAACCCTAACCCTAACCCTAACCCTAACCCTAACCCTAACCCTAACCCTAACCCTAACCCTAACCCTAACCCTAACCCTAACCCTAACCCTAACCCTAACCCTAACCCTAACCCTAACCCTAACCCTAACCCTAACCCTAACCCTAACCCTAACCCTAACCCTAACCCTAACCCTAACCCTAACCCTAACCCTAACCCTAACCCTAACCCTAACCCTAACCCTAACCCTAACCCTAACCCTAACCCTAACCCTAACCCTAACCCTAACCCTAACCCTAACCCTAACCCTAACCCTAACCCTAACCCTAACCCTAACCCTAACCCTAACCCTAACCCTAACCCTAACCCTAACCCTAACCCTAACCCTAACCCTAACCCTAACCCTAACCCTAACCCTAACCCTAACCCTAACCCTAACCCTAACCCTAACCCTAACCCTAACCCTAACCCTAACCCTAACCCTAACCCTAACCCTAACCCTAACCCTAACCCTAACCCTAACCCTAACCCTAACCCTAACCCTAACCCTAACCCTAACCCTAACCCTAACCCTAACCCTAACCCTAACCCTAACCCTAACCCTAACCCTAACCCTAACCCTAACCCTAACCCTAACCCTAACCCTAACCCTAACCCTAACCCTAACCCTAACCCTAACCCTAACCCTAACCCTAACCCTAACCCTAACCCTAACCCTAACCCTAACCCTAACCCTAACCCTAACCCTAACCCTAACCCTAACCCTAACCCTAACCCTAACCCTAACCCTAACCCTAACCCTAACCCTAACCCTAACCCTAACCCTAACCCTAACCCTAACCCTAACCCTAACCCTAACCCTAACCCTAACCCTAACCCTAACCCTAACCCTAACCCTAACCCTAACCCTAACCCTAACCCTAACCCTAACCCTAACCCTAACCCTAACCCTAACCCTAACCCTAACCCTAACCCTAACCCTAACCCTAACCCTAACCCTAACCCTAACCCTAACCCTAACCCTAACCCTAACCCTAACCCTAACCCTAACCCTAACCCTAACCCTAACCCTAACCCTAACCCTAACCCTAACCCTAACCCTAACCCTAACCCTAACCCTAACCCTAACCCTAACCCTAACCCTAACCCTAACCCTAACCCTAACCCTAACCCTAACCCTAACCCTAACCCTAACCCTAACCCTAACCCTAACCCTAACCCTAACCCTAACCCTAACCCTAACCCTAACCCTAACCCTAACCCTAACCCTAACCCTAACCCTAACCCTAACCCTAACCCTAACCCTAACCCTAACCCTAACCCTAACCCTAACCCTAACCCTAACCCTAACCCTAACCCTAACCCTAACCCTAACCCTAACCCTAACCCTAACCCTAACCCTAACCCTAACCCTAACCCTAACCCTAACCCTAACCCTAACCCTAACCCTAACCCTAACCCTAACCCTAACCCTAACCCTAACCCTAACCCTAACCCTAACCCTAACCCTAACCCTAACCCTAACCCTAACCCTAACCCTAACCCTAACCCTAACCCTAACCCTAACCCTAACCCTAACCCTAACCCTAACCCTAACCCTAACCCTAACCCTAACCCTAACCCTAACCCTAACCCTAACCCTAACCCTAACCCTAACCCTAACCCTAACCCTAACCCTAACCCTAACCCTAACCCTAACCCTAACCCTAACCCTAACCCTAACCCTAACCCTAACCCTAACCCTAACCCTAACCCTAACCCTAACCCTAACCCTAACCCTAACCCTAACCCTAACCCTAACCCTAACCCTAACCCTAACCCTAACCCTAACCCTAACCCTAACCCTAACCCTAACCCTAACCCTAACCCTAACCCTAACCCTAACCCTAACCCTAACCCTAACCCTAACCCTAACCCTAACCCTAACCCTAACCCTAACCCTAACCCTAACCCTAACCCTAACCCTAACCCTAACCCTAACCCTAACCCTAACCCTAACCCTAACCCTAACCCTAACCCTAACCCTAACCCTAACCCTAACCCTAACCCTAACCCTAACCCTAACCCTAACCCTAACCCTAACCCTAACCCTAACCCTAACCCTAACCCTAACCCTAACCCTAACCCTAACCCTAACCCTAACCCTAACCCTAACCCTAACCCTAACCCTAACCCTAACCCTAACCCTAACCCTAACCCTAACCCTAACCCTAACCCTAACCCTAACCCTAACCCTAACCCTAACCCTAACCCTAACCCTAACCCTAACCCTAACCCTAACCCTAACCCTAACCCTAACCCTAACCCTAACCCTAACCCTAACCCTAACCCTAACCCTAACCCTAACCCTAACCCTAACCCTAACCCTAACCCTAACCCTAACCCTAACCCTAACCCTAACCCTAACCCTAACCCTAACCCTAACCCTAACCCTAACCCTAACCCTAACCCTAACCCTAACCCTAACCCTAACCCTAACCCTAACCCTAACCCTAACCCTAACCCTAACCCTAACCCTAACCCTAACCCTAACCCTAACCCTAACCCTAACCCTAACCCTAACCCTAACCCTAACCCTAACCCTAACCCTAACCCTAACCCTAACCCTAACCCTAACCCTAACCCTAACCCTAACCCTAACCCTAACCCTAACCCTAACCCTAACCCTAACCCTAACCCTAACCCTAACCCTAACCCTAACCCTAACCCTAACCCTAACCCTAACCCTAACCCTAACCCTAACCCTAACCCTAACCCTAACCCTAACCCTAACCCTAACCCTAACCCTAACCCTAACCCTAACCCTAACCCTAACCCTAACCCTAACCCTAACCCTAACCCTAACCCTAACCCTAACCCTAACCCTAACCCTAACCCTAACCCTAACCCTAACCCTAACCCTAACCCTAACCCTAACCCTAACCCTAACCCTAACCCTAACCCTAACCCTAACCCTAACCCTAACCCTAACCCTAACCCTAACCCTAACCCTAACCCTAACCCTAACCCTAACCCTAACCCTAACCCTAACCCTAACCCTAACCCTAACCCTAACCCTAACCCTAACCCTAACCCTAACCCTAACCCTAACCCTAACCCTAACCCTAACCCTAACCCTAACCCTAACCCTAACCCTAACCCTAACCCTAACCCTAACCCTAACCCTAACCCTAACCCTAACCCTAACCCTAACCCTAACCCTAACCCTAACCCTAACCCTAACCCTAACCCTAACCCTAACCCTAACCCTAACCCTAACCCTAACCCTAACCCTAACCCTAACCCTAACCCTAACCCTAACCCTAACCCTAACCCTAACCCTAACCCTAACCCTAACCCTAACCCTAACCCTAACCCTAACCCTAACCCTAACCCTAACCCTAACCCTAACCCTAACCCTAACCCTAACCCTAACCCTAACCCTAACCCTAACCCTAACCCTAACCCTAACCCTAACCCTAACCCTAACCCTAACCCTAACCCTAACCCTAACCCTAACCCTAACCCTAACCCTAACCCTAACCCTAACCCTAACCCTAACCCTAACCCTAACCCTAACCCTAACCCTAACCCTAACCCTAACCCTAACCCTAACCCTAACCCTAACCCTAACCCTAACCCTAACCCTAACCCTAACCCTAACCCTAACCCTAACCCTAACC
>NC_139469.1:45315000-45335000 GCF_057233095.1 Heloderma suspectum | reverse complement strand
CCCTAACCCTAACCCTAACCCTAACCCTAACCCTAACCCTAACCCTAACCCTAACCCTAACCCTAACCCTAACCCTAACCCTAACCCTAACCCTAACCCTAACCCTAACCCTAACCCTAACCCTAACCCTAACCCTAACCCTAACCCTAACCCTAACCCTAACCCTAACCCTAACCCTAACCCTAACCCTAACCCTAACCCTAACCCTAACCCTAACCCTAACCCTAACCCTAACCCTAACCCTAACCCTAACCCTAACCCTAACCCTAACCCTAACCCTAACCCTAACCCTAACCCTAACCCTAACCCTAACCCTAACCCTAACCCTAACCCTAACCCTAACCCTAACCCTAACCCTAACCCTAACCCTAACCCTAACCCTAACCCTAACCCTAACCCTAACCCTAACCCTAACCCTAACCCTAACCCTAACCCTAACCCTAACCCTAACCCTAACCCTAACCCTAACCCTAACCCTAACCCTAACCCTAACCCTAACCCTAACCCTAACCCTAACCCTAACCCTAACCCTAACCCTAACCCTAACCCTAACCCTAACCCTAACCCTAACCCTAACCCTAACCCTAACCCTAACCCTAACCCTAACCCTAACCCTAACCCTAACCCTAACCCTAACCCTAACCCTAACCCTAACCCTAACCCTAACCCTAACCCTAACCCTAACCCTAACCCTAACCCTAACCCTAACCCTAACCCTAACCCTAACCCTAACCCTAACCCTAACCCTAACCCTAACCCTAACCCTAACCCTAACCCTAACCCTAACCCTAACCCTAACCCTAACCCTAACCCTAACCCTAACCCTAACCCTAACCCTAACCCTAACCCTAACCCTAACCCTAACCCTAACCCTAACCCTAACCCTAACCCTAACCCTAACCCTAACCCTAACCCTAACCCTAACCCTAACCCTAACCCTAACCCTAACCCTAACCCTAACCCTAACCCTAACCCTAACCCTAACCCTAACCCTAACCCTAACCCTAACCCTAACCCTAACCCTAACCCTAACCCTAACCCTAACCCTAACCCTAACCCTAACCCTAACCCTAACCCTAACCCTAACCCTAACCCTAACCCTAACCCTAACCCTAACCCTAACCCTAACCCTAACCCTAACCCTAACCCTAACCCTAACCCTAACCCTAACCCTAACCCTAACCCTAACCCTAACCCTAACCCTAACCCTAACCCTAACCCTAACCCTAACCCTAACCCTAACCCTAACCCTAACCCTAACCCTAACCCTAACCCTAACCCTAACCCTAACCCTAACCCTAACCCTAACCCTAACCCTAACCCTAACCCTAACCCTAACCCTAACCCTAACCCTAACCCTAACCCTAACCCTAACCCTAACCCTAACCCTAACCCTAACCCTAACCCTAACCCTAACCCTAACCCTAACCCTAACCCTAACCCTAACCCTAACCCTAACCCTAACCCTAACCCTAACCCTAACCCTAACCCTAACCCTAACCCTAACCCTAACCCTAACCCTAACCCTAACCCTAACCCTAACCCTAACCCTAACCCTAACCCTAACCCTAACCCTAACCCTAACCCTAACCCTAACCCTAACCCTAACCCTAACCCTAACCCTAACCCTAACCCTAACCCTAACCCTAACCCTAACCCTAACCCTAACCCTAACCCTAACCCTAACCCTAACCCTAACCCTAACCCTAACCCTAACCCTAACCCTAACCCTAACCCTAACCCTAACCCTAACCCTAACCCTAACCCTAACCCTAACCCTAACCCTAACCCTAACCCTAACCCTAACCCTAACCCTAACCCTAACCCTAACCCTAACCCTAACCCTAACCCTAACCCTAACCCTAACCCTAACCCTAACCCTAACCCTAACCCTAACCCTAACCCTAACCCTAACCCTAACCCTAACCCTAACCCTAACCCTAACCCTAACCCTAACCCTAACCCTAACCCTAACCCTAACCCTAACCCTAACCCTAACCCTAACCCTAACCCTAACCCTAACCCTAACCCTAACCCTAACCCTAACCCTAACCCTAACCCTAACCCTAACCCTAACCCTAACCCTAACCCTAACCCTAACCCTAACCCTAACCCTAACCCTAACCCTAACCCTAACCCTAACCCTAACCCTAACCCTAACCCTAACCCTAACCCTAACCCTAACCCTAACCCTAACCCTAACCCTAACCCTAACCCTAACCCTAACCCTAACCCTAACCCTAACCCTAACCCTAACCCTAACCCTAACCCTAACCCTAACCCTAACCCTAACCCTAACCCTAACCCTAACCCTAACCCTAACCCTAACCCTAACCCTAACCCTAACCCTAACCCTAACCCTAACCCTAACCCTAACCCTAACCCTAACCCTAACCCTAACCCTAACCCTAACCCTAACCCTAACCCTAACCCTAACCCTAACCCTAACCCTAACCCTAACCCTAACCCTAACCCTAACCCTAACCCTAACCCTAACCCTAACCCTAACCCTAACCCTAACCCTAACCCTAACCCTAACCCTAACCCTAACCCTAACCCTAACCCTAACCCTAACCCTAACCCTAACCCTAACCCTAACCCTAACCCTAACCCTAACCCTAACCCTAACCCTAACCCTAACCCTAACCCTAACCCTAACCCTAACCCTAACCCTAACCCTAACCCTAACCCTAACCCTAACCCTAACCCTAACCCTAACCCTAACCCTAACCCTAACCCTAACCCTAACCCTAACCCTAACCCTAACCCTAACCCTAACCCTAACCCTAACCCTAACCCTAACCCTAACCCTAACCCTAACCCTAACCCTAACCCTAACCCTAACCCTAACCCTAACCCTAACCCTAACCCTAACCCTAACCCTAACCCTAACCCTAACCCTAACCCTAACCCTAACCCTAACCCTAACCCTAACCCTAACCCTAACCCTAACCCTAACCCTAACCCTAACCCTAACCCTAACCCTAACCCTAACCCTAACCCTAACCCTAACCCTAACCCTAACCCTAACCCTAACCCTAACCCTAACCCTAACCCTAACCCTAACCCTAACCCTAACCCTAACCCTAACCCTAACCCTAACCCTAACCCTAACCCTAACCCTAACCCTAACCCTAACCCTAACCCTAACCCTAACCCTAACCCTAACCCTAACCCTAACCCTAACCCTAACCCTAACCCTAACCCTAACCCTAACCCTAACCCTAACCCTAACCCTAACCCTAACCCTAACCCTAACCCTAACCCTAACCCTAACCCTAACCCTAACCCTAACCCTAACCCTAACCCTAACCCTAACCCTAACCCTAACCCTAACCCTAACCCTAACCCTAACCCTAACCCTAACCCTAACCCTAACCCTAACCCTAACCCTAACCCTAACCCTAACCCTAACCCTAACCCTAACCCTAACCCTAACCCTAACCCTAACCCTAACCCTAACCCTAACCCTAACCCTAACCCTAACCCTAACCCTAACCCTAACCCTAACCCTAACCCTAACCCTAACCCTAACCCTAACCCTAACCCTAACCCTAACCCTAACCCTAACCCTAACCCTAACCCTAACCCTAACCCTAACCCTAACCCTAACCCTAACCCTAACCCTAACCCTAACCCTAACCCTAACCCTAACCCTAACCCTAACCCTAACCCTAACCCTAACCCTAACCCTAACCCTAACCCTAACCCTAACCCTAACCCTAACCCTAACCCTAACCCTAACCCTAACCCTAACCCTAACCCTAACCCTAACCCTAACCCTAACCCTAACCCTAACCCTAACCCTAACCCTAACCCTAACCCTAACCCTAACCCTAACCCTAACCCTAACCCTAACCCTAACCCTAACCCTAACCCTAACCCTAACCCTAACCCTAACCCTAACCCTAACCCTAACCCTAACCCTAACCCTAACCCTAACCCTAACCCTAACCCTAACCCTAACCCTAACCCTAACCCTAACCCTAACCCTAACCCTAACCCTAACCCTAACCCTAACCCTAACCCTAACCCTAACCCTAACCCTAACCCTAACCCTAACCCTAACCCTAACCCTAACCCTAACCCTAACCCTAACCCTAACCCTAACCCTAACCCTAACCCTAACCCTAACCCTAACCCTAACCCTAACCCTAACCCTAACCCTAACCCTAACCCTAACCCTAACCCTAACCCTAACCCTAACCCTAACCCTAACCCTAACCCTAACCCTAACCCTAACCCTAACCCTAACCCTAACCCTAACCCTAACCCTAACCCTAACCCTAACCCTAACCCTAACCCTAACCCTAACCCTAACCCTAACCCTAACCCTAACCCTAACCCTAACCCTAACCCTAACCCTAACCCTAACCCTAACCCTAACCCTAACCCTAACCCTAACCCTAACCCTAACCCTAACCCTAACCCTAACCCTAACCCTAACCCTAACCCTAACCCTAACCCTAACCCTAACCCTAACCCTAACCCTAACCCTAACCCTAACCCTAACCCTAACCCTAACCCTAACCCTAACCCTAACCCTAACCCTAACCCTAACCCTAACCCTAACCCTAACCCTAACCCTAACCCTAACCCTAACCCTAACCCTAACCCTAACCCTAACCCTAACCCTAACCCTAACCCTAACCCTAACCCTAACCCTAACCCTAACCCTAACCCTAACCCTAACCCTAACCCTAACCCTAACCCTAACCCTAACCCTAACCCTAACCCTAACCCTAACCCTAACCCTAACCCTAACCCTAACCCTAACCCTAACCCTAACCCTAACCCTAACCCTAACCCTAACCCTAACCCTAACCCTAACCCTAACCCTAACCCTAACCCTAACCCTAACCCTAACCCTAACCCTAACCCTAACCCTAACCCTAACCCTAACCCTAACCCTAACCCTAACCCTAACCCTAACCCTAACCCTAACCCTAACCCTAACCCTAACCCTAACCCTAACCCTAACCCTAACCCTAACCCTAACCCTAACCCTAACCCTAACCCTAACCCTAACCCTAACCCTAACCCTAACCCTAACCCTAACCCTAACCCTAACCCTAACCCTAACCCTAACCCTAACCCTAACCCTAACCCTAACCCTAACCCTAACCCTAACCCTAACCCTAACCCTAACCCTAACCCTAACCCTAACCCTAACCCTAACCCTAACCCTAACCCTAACCCTAACCCTAACCCTAACCCTAACCCTAACCCTAACCCTAACCCTAACCCTAACCCTAACCCTAACCCTAACCCTAACCCTAACCCTAACCCTAACCCTAACCCTAACCCTAACCCTAACCCTAACCCTAACCCTAACCCTAACCCTAACCCTAACCCTAACCCTAACCCTAACCCTAACCCTAACCCTAACCCTAACCCTAACCCTAACCCTAACCCTAACCCTAACCCTAACCCTAACCCTAACCCTAACCCTAACCCTAACCCTAACCCTAACCCTAACCCTAACCCTAACCCTAACCCTAACCCTAACCCTAACCCTAACCCTAACCCTAACCCTAACCCTAACCCTAACCCTAACCCTAACCCTAACCCTAACCCTAACCCTAACCCTAACCCTAACCCTAACCCTAACCCTAACCCTAACCCTAACCCTAACCCTAACCCTAACCCTAACCCTAACCCTAACCCTAACCCTAACCCTAACCCTAACCCTAACCCTAACCCTAACCCTAACCCTAACCCTAACCCTAACCCTAACCCTAACCCTAACCCTAACCCTAACCCTAACCCTAACCCTAACCCTAACCCTAACCCTAACCCTAACCCTAACCCTAACCCTAACCCTAACCCTAACCCTAACCCTAACCCTAACCCTAACCCTAACCCTAACCCTAACCCTAACCCTAACCCTAACCCTAACCCTAACCCTAACCCTAACCCTAACCCTAACCCTAACCCTAACCCTAACCCTAACCCTAACCCTAACCCTAACCCTAACCCTAACCCTAACCCTAACCCTAACCCTAACCCTAACCCTAACCCTAACCCTAACCCTAACCCTAACCCTAACCCTAACCCTAACCCTAACCCTAACCCTAACCCTAACCCTAACCCTAACCCTAACCCTAACCCTAACCCTAACCCTAACCCTAACCCTAACCCTAACCCTAACCCTAACCCTAACCCTAACCCTAACCCTAACCCTAACCCTAACCCTAACCCTAACCCTAACCCTAACCCTAACCCTAACCCTAACCCTAACCCTAACCCTAACCCTAACCCTAACCCTAACCCTAACCCTAACCCTAACCCTAACCCTAACCCTAACCCTAACCCTAACCCTAACCCTAACCCTAACCCTAACCCTAACCCTAACCCTAACCCTAACCCTAACCCTAACCCTAACCCTAACCCTAACCCTAACCCTAACCCTAACCCTAACCCTAACCCTAACCCTAACCCTAACCCTAACCCTAACCCTAACCCTAACCCTAACCCTAACCCTAACCCTAACCCTAACCCTAACCCTAACCCTAACCCTAACCCTAACCCTAACCCTAACCCTAACCCTAACCCTAACCCTAACCCTAACCCTAACCCTAACCCTAACCCTAACCCTAACCCTAACCCTAACCCTAACCCTAACCCTAACCCTAACCCTAACCCTAACCCTAACCCTAACCCTAACCCTAACCCTAACCCTAACCCTAACCCTAACCCTAACCCTAACCCTAACCCTAACCCTAACCCTAACCCTAACCCTAACCCTAACCCTAACCCTAACCCTAACCCTAACCCTAACCCTAACCCTAACCCTAACCCTAACCCTAACCCTAACCCTAACCCTAACCCTAACCCTAACCCTAACCCTAACCCTAACCCTAACCCTAACCCTAACCCTAACCCTAACCCTAACCCTAACCCTAACCCTAACCCTAACCCTAACCCTAACCCTAACCCTAACCCTAACCCTAACCCTAACCCTAACCCTAACCCTAACCCTAACCCTAACCCTAACCCTAACCCTAACCCTAACCCTAACCCTAACCCTAACCCTAACCCTAACCCTAACCCTAACCCTAACCCTAACCCTAACCCTAACCCTAACCCTAACCCTAACCCTAACCCTAACCCTAACCCTAACCCTAACCCTAACCCTAACCCTAACCCTAACCCTAACCCTAACCCTAACCCTAACCCTAACCCTAACCCTAACCCTAACCCTAACCCTAACCCTAACCCTAACCCTAACCCTAACCCTAACCCTAACCCTAACCCTAACCCTAACCCTAACCCTAACCCTAACCCTAACCCTAACCCTAACCCTAACCCTAACCCTAACCCTAACCCTAACCCTAACCCTAACCCTAACCCTAACCCTAACCCTAACCCTAACCCTAACCCTAACCCTAACCCTAACCCTAACCCTAACCCTAACCCTAACCCTAACCCTAACCCTAACCCTAACCCTAACCCTAACCCTAACCCTAACCCTAACCCTAACCCTAACCCTAACCCTAACCCTAACCCTAACCCTAACCCTAACCCTAACCCTAACCCTAACCCTAACCCTAACCCTAACCCTAACCCTAACCCTAACCCTAACCCTAACCCTAACCCTAACCCTAACCCTAACCCTAACCCTAACCCTAACCCTAACCCTAACCCTAACCCTAACCCTAACCCTAACCCTAACCCTAACCCTAACCCTAACCCTAACCCTAACCCTAACCCTAACCCTAACCCTAACCCTAACCCTAACCCTAACCCTAACCCTAACCCTAACCCTAACCCTAACCCTAACCCTAACCCTAACCCTAACCCTAACCCTAACCCTAACCCTAACCCTAACCCTAACCCTAACCCTAACCCTAACCCTAACCCTAACCCTAACCCTAACCCTAACCCTAACCCTAACCCTAACCCTAACCCTAACCCTAACCCTAACCCTAACCCTAACCCTAACCCTAACCCTAACCCTAACCCTAACCCTAACCCTAACCCTAACCCTAACCCTAACCCTAACCCTAACCCTAACCCTAACCCTAACCCTAACCCTAACCCTAACCCTAACCCTAACCCTAACCCTAACCCTAACCCTAACCCTAACCCTAACCCTAACCCTAACCCTAACCCTAACCCTAACCCTAACCCTAACCCTAACCCTAACCCTAACCCTAACCCTAACCCTAACCCTAACCCTAACCCTAACCCTAACCCTAACCCTAACCCTAACCCTAACCCTAACCCTAACCCTAACCCTAACCCTAACCCTAACCCTAACCCTAACCCTAACCCTAACCCTAACCCTAACCCTAACCCTAACCCTAACCCTAACCCTAACCCTAACCCTAACCCTAACCCTAACCCTAACCCTAACCCTAACCCTAACCCTAACCCTAACCCTAACCCTAACCCTAACCCTAACCCTAACCCTAACCCTAACCCTAACCCTAACCCTAACCCTAACCCTAACCCTAACCCTAACCCTAACCCTAACCCTAACCCTAACCCTAACCCTAACCCTAACCCTAACCCTAACCCTAACCCTAACCCTAACCCTAACCCTAACCCTAACCCTAACCCTAACCCTAACCCTAACCCTAACCCTAACCCTAACCCTAACCCTAACCCTAACCCTAACCCTAACCCTAACCCTAACCCTAACCCTAACCCTAACCCTAACCCTAACCCTAACCCTAACCCTAACCCTAACCCTAACCCTAACCCTAACCCTAACCCTAACCCTAACCCTAACCCTAACCCTAACCCTAACCCTAACCCTAACCCTAACCCTAACCCTAACCCTAACCCTAACCCTAACCCTAACCCTAACCCTAACCCTAACCCTAACCCTAACCCTAACCCTAACCCTAACCCTAACCCTAACCCTAACCCTAACCCTAACCCTAACCCTAACCCTAACCCTAACCCTAACCCTAACCCTAACCCTAACCCTAACCCTAACCCTAACCCTAACCCTAACCCTAACCCTAACCCTAACCCTAACCCTAACCCTAACCCTAACCCTAACCCTAACCCTAACCCTAACCCTAACCCTAACCCTAACCCTAACCCTAACCCTAACCCTAACCCTAACCCTAACCCTAACCCTAACCCTAACCCTAACCCTAACCCTAACCCTAACCCTAACCCTAACCCTAACCCTAACCCTAACCCTAACCCTAACCCTAACCCTAACCCTAACCCTAACCCTAACCCTAACCCTAACCCTAACCCTAACCCTAACCCTAACCCTAACCCTAACCCTAACCCTAACCCTAACCCTAACCCTAACCCTAACCCTAACCCTAACCCTAACCCTAACCCTAACCCTAACCCTAACCCTAACCCTAACCCTAACCCTAACCCTAACCCTAACCCTAACCCTAACCCTAACCCTAACCCTAACCCTAACCCTAACCCTAACCCTAACCCTAACCCTAACCCTAACCCTAACCCTAACCCTAACCCTAACCCTAACCCTAACCCTAACCCTAACCCTAACCCTAACCCTAACCCTAACCCTAACCCTAACCCTAACCCTAACCCTAACCCTAACCCTAACCCTAACCCTAACCCTAACCCTAACCCTAACCCTAACCCTAACCCTAACCCTAACCCTAACCCTAACCCTAACCCTAACCCTAACCCTAACCCTAACCCTAACCCTAACCCTAACCCTAACCCTAACCCTAACCCTAACCCTAACCCTAACCCTAACCCTAACCCTAACCCTAACCCTAACCCTAACCCTAACCCTAACCCTAACCCTAACCCTAACCCTAACCCTAACCCTAACCCTAACCCTAACCCTAACCCTAACCCTAACCCTAACCCTAACCCTAACCCTAACCCTAACCCTAACCCTAACCCTAACCCTAACCCTAACCCTAACCCTAACCCTAACCCTAACCCTAACCCTAACCCTAACCCTAACCCTAACCCTAACCCTAACCCTAACCCTAACCCTAACCCTAACCCTAACCCTAACCCTAACCCTAACCCTAACCCTAACCCTAACCCTAACCCTAACCCTAACCCTAACCCTAACCCTAACCCTAACCCTAACCCTAACCCTAACCCTAACCCTAACCCTAACCCTAACCCTAACCCTAACCCTAACCCTAACCCTAACCCTAACCCTAACCCTAACCCTAACCCTAACCCTAACCCTAACCCTAACCCTAACCCTAACCCTAACCCTAACCCTAACCCTAACCCTAACCCTAACCCTAACCCTAACCCTAACCCTAACCCTAACCCTAACCCTAACCCTAACCCTAACCCTAACCCTAACCCTAACCCTAACCCTAACCCTAACCCTAACCCTAACCCTAACCCTAACCCTAACCCTAACCCTAACCCTAACCCTAACCCTAACCCTAACCCTAACCCTAACCCTAACCCTAACCCTAACCCTAACCCTAACCCTAACCCTAACCCTAACCCTAACCCTAACCCTAACCCTAACCCTAACCCTAACCCTAACCCTAACCCTAACCCTAACCCTAACCCTAACCCTAACCCTAACCCTAACCCTAACCCTAACCCTAACCCTAACCCTAACCCTAACCCTAACCCTAACCCTAACCCTAACCCTAACCCTAACCCTAACCCTAACCCTAACCCTAACCCTAACCCTAACCCTAACCCTAACCCTAACCCTAACCCTAACCCTAACCCTAACCCTAACCCTAACCCTAACCCTAACCCTAACCCTAACCCTAACCCTAACCCTAACCCTAACCCTAACCCTAACCCTAACCCTAACCCTAACCCTAACCCTAACCCTAACCCTAACCCTAACCCTAACCCTAACCCTAACCCTAACCCTAACCCTAACCCTAACCCTAACCCTAACCCTAACCCTAACCCTAACCCTAACCCTAACCCTAACCCTAACCCTAACCCTAACCCTAACCCTAACCCTAACCCTAACCCTAACCCTAACCCTAACCCTAACCCTAACCCTAACCCTAACCCTAACCCTAACCCTAACCCTAACCCTAACCCTAACCCTAACCCTAACCCTAACCCTAACCCTAACCCTAACCCTAACCCTAACCCTAACCCTAACCCTAACCCTAACCCTAACCCTAACCCTAACCCTAACCCTAACCCTAACCCTAACCCTAACCCTAACCCTAACCCTAACCCTAACCCTAACCCTAACCCTAACCCTAACCCTAACCCTAACCCTAACCCTAACCCTAACCCTAACCCTAACCCTAACCCTAACCCTAACCCTAACCCTAACCCTAACCCTAACCCTAACCCTAACCCTAACCCTAACCCTAACCCTAACCCTAACCCTAACCCTAACCCTAACCCTAACCCTAACCCTAACCCTAACCCTAACCCTAACCCTAACCCTAACCCTAACCCTAACCCTAACCCTAACCCTAACCCTAACCCTAACCCTAACCCTAACCCTAACCCTAACCCTAACCCTAACCCTAACCCTAACCCTAACCCTAACCCTAACCCTAACCCTAACCCTAACCCTAACCCTAACCCTAACCCTAACCCTAACCCTAACCCTAACCCTAACCCTAACCCTAACCCTAACCCTAACCCTAACCCTAACCCTAACCCTAACCCTAACCCTAACCCTAACCCTAACCCTAACCCTAACCCTAACCCTAACCCTAACCCTAACCCTAACCCTAACCCTAACCCTAACCCTAACCCTAACCCTAACCCTAACCCTAACCCTAACCCTAACCCTAACCCTAACCCTAACCCTAACCCTAACCCTAACCCTAACCCTAACCCTAACCCTAACCCTAACCCTAACCCTAACCCTAACCCTAACCCTAACCCTAACCCTAACCCTAACCCTAACCCTAACCCTAACCCTAACCCTAACCCTAACCCTAACCCTAACCCTAACCCTAACCCTAACCCTAACCCTAACCCTAACCCTAACCCTAACCCTAACCCTAACCCTAACCCTAACCCTAACCCTAACCCTAACCCTAACCCTAACCCTAACCCTAACCCTAACCCTAACCCTAACCCTAACCCTAACCCTAACCCTAACCCTAACCCTAACCCTAACCCTAACCCTAACCCTAACCCTAACCCTAACCCTAACCCTAACCCTAACCCTAACCCTAACCCTAACCCTAACCCTAACCCTAACCCTAACCCTAACCCTAACCCTAACCCTAACCCTAACCCTAACCCTAACCCTAACCCTAACCCTAACCCTAACCCTAACCCTAACCCTAACCCTAACCCTAACCCTAACCCTAACCCTAACCCTAACCCTAACCCTAACCCTAACCCTAACCCTAACCCTAACCCTAACCCTAACCCTAACCCTAACCCTAACCCTAACCCTAACCCTAACCCTAACCCTAACCCTAACCCTAACCCTAACCCTAACCCTAACCCTAACCCTAACCCTAACCCTAACCCTAACCCTAACCCTAACCCTAACCCTAACCCTAACCCTAACCCTAACCCTAACCCTAACCCTAACCCTAACCCTAACCCTAACCCTAACCCTAACCCTAACCCTAACCCTAACCCTAACCCTAACCCTAACCCTAACCCTAACCCTAACCCTAACCCTAACCCTAACCCTAACCCTAACCCTAACCCTAACCCTAACCCTAACCCTAACCCTAACCCTAACCCTAACCCTAACCCTAACCCTAACCCTAACCCTAACCCTAACCCTAACCCTAACCCTAACCCTAACCCTAACCCTAACCCTAACCCTAACCCTAACCCTAACCCTAACCCTAACCCTAACCCTAACCCTAACCCTAACCCTAACCCTAACCCTAACCCTAACCCTAACCCTAACCCTAACCCTAACCCTAACCCTAACCCTAACCCTAACCCTAACCCTAACCCTAACCCTAACCCTAACCCTAACCCTAACCCTA
Organism: Heloderma suspectum; assembly: GCF_057233095.1. Classification (NCBI taxonomy): domain Eukaryota; kingdom Metazoa; phylum Chordata; class Lepidosauria; order Squamata; family Helodermatidae; genus Heloderma; species Heloderma suspectum. Next base: position 45,322,119 of record NC_139469.1, on the reverse strand, counting down.
ACCCTAACCCTAACCCTAACCCTAACCCTAACCCTAACCCTAACCCTAACCCTAACCCTAACCCTAACCCTAACCCTAACCCTAACCCTAACCCTAACCCTAACCCTAACCCTAACCCTAACCCTAACCCTAACCCTAACCCCCTAACCCTAACCCTAACCCTAACCCTAACCCTAACCCTAACCCTAACCCTAACCCTAACCCTAACCCTAACCCTAACCCTAACCCTAACCCTAACCCTAACCCTAACCCTAACCCTAACCCTAACCCTAACCCTAACCCTAACCCTAACCCTAACCCTAACCCTAACCCTAACCCTAACCCTAACCCTAACCCTAACCCTAACCCTAACCCTAACCCTAACCCCTAACCCCTAACCCCTAACCCCTAACCCCTAACCCCTAACCCTAACCCTAACCCTAACCCTAACCCTAACCCTAACCCTAACCCTAACCCTAACCCTAACCCTAACCCTAACCCTAACCCTAACCCTAACCCTAACCCTAACCCTAACCCTAACCCTAACCCTAACCCTAACCCTAACCCTAACCCTAACCCTAACCCTAACCCTAACCCTAACCCTAACCCTAACCCTAACCCTAACCCTAACCCTAACCCTAACCCTAACCCTAACCCTAACCCTAACCCTAACCCTAACCCTAACCCTAACCCTAACCCTAACCCTAACCCTAACCCTAACCCTAACCCTAACCCTAACCCTAACCCTAACCCTAACCCTAACCCTAACCCTAACCCTAACCCTAACCCTAACCCTAACCCTAACCCTAACCCTAACCCTAACCCTAACCCTAACCCTAACCCTAACCCTAACCCTAACCCTAACCCTAACCCTAACCCTAACCCTAACCCTAACCCTAACCCTAACCCTAACCCTAACCCTAACCCTAACCCTAACCCTAACCCTAACCCTAACCCTAACCCTAACCCTAACCCTAACCCTAACCCTAACCCTAACCCTAACCCTAACCCTAACCCTAACCCTAACCCTAACCCTAACCCTAACCCTAACCCTAACCCTAACCCTAACCCTAACCCTAACCCTAACCCTAACCCTAACCCTAACCCTAACCCTAACCCTAACCCTAACCCTAACCCTAACCCTAACCCTAACCCTAACCCTAACCCTAACCCTAACCCTAACCCTAACCCTAACCCTAACCCTAACCCTAACCCTAACCCTAACCCTAACCCTAACCCTAACCCTAACCCTAACCCTAACCCTAACCCTAACCCTAACCCTAACCCTAACCCTAACCCTAACCCTAACCCTAACCCTAACCCTAACCCTAACCCTAACCCTAACCCTAACCCTAACCCTAACCCTAACCCTAACCCTAACCCTAACCCTAACCCTAACCCTAACCCTAACCCTAACCCTAACCCTAACCCTAACCCTAACCCTAACCCTAACCCTAACCCTAACCCTAACCCTAACCCTAACCCTAACCCTAACCCTAACCCTAACCCTAACCCTAACCCTAACCCTAACCCTAACCCTAACCCTAACCCTAACCCTAACCCTAACCCTAACCCTAACCCTAACCCTAACCCTAACCCTAACCCTAACCCTAACCCTAACCCTAACCCTAACCCTAACCCTAACCCTAACCCTAACCCTAACCCTAACCCTAACCCTAACCCTAACCCTAACCCTAACCCTAACCCTAACCCTAACCCTAACCCTAACCCTAACCCTAACCCTAACCCTAACCCTAACCCTAACCCTAACCCTAACCCTAACCCTAACCCTAACCCTAACCCTAACCCTAACCCTAACCCTAACCCTAACCCTAACCCTAACCCTAACCCTAACCCTAACCCTAACCCTAACCCTAACCCTAACCCTAACCCTAACCCTAACCCTAACCCTAACCCTAACCCTAACCCTAACCCTAACCCTAACCCTAACCCTAACCCTAACCCTAACCCTAACCCTAACCCTAACCCTAACCCTAACCCTAACCCTAACCCTAACCCTAACCCTAACCCTAACCCTAACCCTAACCCTAACCCTAACCCTAACCCTAACCCTAACCCTAACCCTAACCCTAACCCTAACCCTAACCCTAACCCTAACCCTAACCCTAACCCTAACCCTAACCCTAACCCTAACCCTAACCCTAACCCTAACCCTAACCCTAACCCTAACCCTAACCCTAACCCTAACCCTAACCCTAACCCTAACCCTAACCCTAACCCTAACCCTAACCCTAACCCTAACCCTAACCCTAACCCTAACCCTAACCCTAACCCTAACCCTAACCCTAACCCTAACCCTAACCCTAACCCTAACCCTAACCCTAACCCTAACCCTAACCCTAACCCTAACCCTAACCCTAACCCTAACCCTAACCCTAACCCTAACCCTAACCCTAACCCTAACCCTAACCCTAACCCTAACCCTAACCCTAACCCTAACCCTAACCCTAACCCTAACCCTAACCCTAACCCTAACCCTAACCCTAACCCTAACCCTAACCCTAACCCTAACCCTAACCCTAACCCTAACCCTAACCCTAACCCTAACCCTAACCCTAACCCTAACCCTAACCCTAACCCTAACCCTAACCCTAACCCTAACCCTAACCCTAACCCTAACCCTAACCCTAACCCTAACCCTAACCCTAACCCTAACCCTAACCCTAACCCTAACCCTAACCCTAACCCTAACCCTAACCCTAACCCTAACCCTAACCCTAACCCTAACCCTAACCCTAACCCTAACCCTAACCCTAACCCTAACCCTAACCCTAACCCTAACCCTAACCCTAACCCTAACCCTAACCCTAACCCTAACCCTAACCCTAACCCTAACCCTAACCCTAACCCTAACCCTAACCCTAACCCTAACCCTAACCCTAACCCTAACCCTAACCCTAACCCTAACCCTAACCCTAACCCTAACCCTAACCCTAACCCTAACCCTAACCCTAACCCTAACCCTAACCCTAACCCTAACCCTAACCCTAACCCTAACCCTAACCCTAACCCTAACCCTAACCCTAACCCCTAACCCCTAACCCCTAACCCCTAACCCCTAACCCCTAACCCCTAACCCCTAACCCTAACCCTAACCCTAACCCTAACCCTAACCCTAACCCTAACCCTAACCCTAACCCTAACCCTAACCCTAACCCTAACCCTAACCCTAACCCTAACCCTAACCCTAACCCTAACCCTAACCCTAACCCTAACCCTAACCCTAACCCTAACCCTAACCCTAACCCTAACCCTAACCCTAACCCTAACCCTAACCCTAACCCTAACCCTAACCCTAACCCTAACCCTAACCCTAACCCTAACCCTAACCCTAACCCTAACCCTAACCCTAACCCTAACCCTAACCCTAACCCTAACCCTAACCCTAACCCTAACCCTAACCCTAACCCTAACCCTAACCCTAACCCTAACCCTAACCCTAACCCTAACCCTAACCCTAACCCTAACCCTAACCCTAACCCTAACCCTAACCCTAACCCTAACCCTAACCCTAACCCTAACCCTAACCCTAACCCTAACCCTAACCCTAACCCTAACCCTAACCCTAACCCTAACCCTAACCCTAACCCTAACCCTAACCCTAACCCTAACCCTAACCCTAACCCTAACCCTAACCCTAACCCTAACCCTAACCCTAACCCTAACCCTAACCCTAACCCTAACCCTAACCCTAACCCTAACCCTAACCCTAACCCTAACCCTAACCCTAACCCTAACCCTAACCCTAACCCTAACCCTAACCCTAACCCTAACCCTAACCCTAACCCTAACCCTAACCCTAACCCTAACCCTAACCCTAACCCTAACCCTAACCCTAACCCTAACCCTAACCCTAACCCTAACCCTAACCCTAACCCTAACCCTAACCCTAACCCTAACCCTAACCCTAACCCTAACCCTAACCCTAACCCTAACCCTAACCCTAACCCTAACCCTAACCCTAACCCTAACCCTAACCCTAACCCTAACCCTAACCCTAACCCTAACCCTAACCCTAACCCTAACCCTAACCCTAACCCTAACCCTAACCCTAACCCTAACCCTAACCCTAACCCTAACCCTAACCCTAACCCTAACCCTAACCCTAACCCTAACCCTAACCCTAACCCTAACCCTAACCCTAACCCTAACCCTAACCCTAACCCTAACCCTAACCCTAACCCTAACCCTAACCCTAACCCTAACCCTAACCCTAACCCTAACCCTAACCCTAACCCTAACCCTAACCCTAACCCTAACCCTAACCCTAACCCTAACCCTAACCCTAACCCTAACCCTAACCCTAACCCTAACCCTAACCCTAACCCTAACCCTAACCCTAACCCTAACCCTAACCCTAACCCTAACCCTAACCCTAACCCTAACCCTAACCCTAACCCTAACCCTAACCCTAACCCTAACCCTAACCCTAACCCTAACCCTAACCCTAACCCTAACCCTAACCCTAACCCTAACCCTAACCCTAACCCTAACCCTAACCCTAACCCTAACCCTAACCCTAACCCTAACCCTAACCCTAACCCTAACCCTAACCCTAACCCTAACCCTAACCCTAACCCTAACCCTAACCCTAACCCTAACCCTAACCCTAACCCTAACCCTAACCCTAACCCTAACCCTAACCCTAACCCTAACCCTAACCCTAACCCTAACCCTAACCCTAACCCTAACCCTAACCCTAACCCTAACCCTAACCCTAACCCTAACCCTAACCCTAACCCTAACCCTAACCCTAACCCTAACCCTAACCCTAACCCTAACCCTAACCCTAACCCTAACCCTAACCCTAACCCTAACCCTAACCCTAACCCTAACCCTAACCCTAACCCTAACCCTAACCCTAACCCTAACCCTAACCCTAACCCTAACCCTAACCCTAACCCTAACCCTAACCCTAACCCTAACCCTAACCCTAACCCTAACCCTAACCCTAACCCTAACCCTAACCCTAACCCTAACCCTAACCCTAACCCTAACCCTAACCCTAACCCTAACCCTAACCCTAACCCTAACCCTAACCCTAACCCTAACCCTAACCCTAACCCTAACCCTAACCCTAACCCTAACCCTAACCCTAACCCTAACCCTAACCCTAACCCTAACCCTAACCCTAACCCTAACCCTAACCCTAACCCTAACCCTAACCCTAACCCTAACCCTAACCCTAACCCTAACCCTAACCCTAACCCTAACCCTAACCCTAACCCTAACCCTAACCCTAACCCTAACCCTAACCCTAACCCTAACCCTAACCCTAACCCTAACCCTAACCCTAACCCTAACCCTAACCCTAACCCTAACCCTAACCCTAACCCTAACCCTAACCCTAACCCTAACCCTAACCCTAACCCTAACCCTAACCCTAACCCTAACCCTAACCCTAACCCTAACCCTAACCCTAACCCTAACCCTAACCCTAACCCTAACCCTAACCCTAACCCTAACCCTAACCCTAACCCTAACCCTAACCCTAACCCTAACCCTAACCCTAACCCTAACCCTAACCCTAACCCTAACCCTAACCCTAACCCTAACCCTAACCCTAACCCTAACCCTAACCCTAACCCTAACCCTAACCCTAACCCTAACCCTAACCCTAACCCTAACCCTAACCCTAACCCTAACCCTAACCCTAACCCTAACCCTAACCCTAACCCTAACCCTAACCCTAACCCTAACCCTAACCCTAACCCTAACCCTAACCCTAACCCTAACCCTAACCCTAACCCTAACCCTAACCCTAACCCTAACCCTAACCCTAACCCTAACCCTAACCCTAACCCTAACCCTAACCCTAACCCTAACCCTAACCCTAACCCTAACCCTAACCCTAACCCTAACCCTAACCCTAACCCTAACCCTAACCCTAACCCTAACCCTAACCCTAACCCTAACCCTAACCCTAACCCTAACCCTAACCCTAACCCTAACCCTAACCCTAACCCTAACCCTAACCCTAACCCTAACCCTAACCCTAACCCTAACCCTAACCCTAACCCTAACCCTAACCCTAACCCTAACCCTAACCCTAACCCTAACCCTAACCCTAACCCTAACCCTAACCCTAACCCTAACCCTAACCCTAACCCTAACCCTAACCCTAACCCTAACCCTAACCCTAACCCTAACCCTAACCCTAACCCTAACCCTAACCCTAACCCTAACCCTAACCCTAACCCTAACCCTAACCCTAACCCTAACCCTAACCCTAACCCTAACCCTAACCCTAACCCTAACCCTAACCCTAACCCTAACCCTAACCCTAACCCTAACCCTAACCCTAACCCTAACCCTAACCCTAACCCTAACCCTAACCCTAACCCTAACCCTAACCCTAACCCTAACCCTAACCCTAACCCTAACCCTAACCCTAACCCTAACCCTAACCCTAACCCTAACCCTAACCCTAACCCTAACCCTAACCCTAACCCTAACCCTAACCCTAACCCTAACCCTAACCCTAACCCTAACCCTAACCCTAACCCTAACCCTAACCCTAACCCTAACCCTAACCCTAACCCTAACCCTAACCCTAACCCTAACCCTAACCCTAACCCTAACCCTAACCCTAACCCTAACCCTAACCCTAACCCTAACCCTAACCCTAACCCTAACCCTAACCCTAACCCTAACCCTAACCCTAACCCTAACCCTAACCCTAACCCTAACCCTAACCCTAACCCTAACCCTAACCCTAACCCTAACCCTAACCCTAACCCTAACCCTAACCCTAACCCTAACCCTAACCCTAACCCTAACCCTAACCCTAACCCTAACCCTAACCCTAACCCTAACCCTAACCCTAACCCTAACCCTAACCCTAACCCTAACCCTAACCCTAACCCTAACCCTAACCCTAACCCTAACCCTAACCCTAACCCTAACCCTAACCCTAACCCTAACCCTAACCCTAACCCTAACCCTAACCCTAACCCTAACCCTAACCCTAACCCTAACCCTAACCCTAACCCTAACCCTAACCCTAACCCTAACCCTAACCCTAACCCTAACCCTAACCCTAACCCTAACCCTAACCCTAACCCTAACCCTAACCCTAACCCTAACCCTAACCCTAACCCTAACCCTAACCCTAACCCT